>NW_006297510.1:163142-166504 GCF_000327345.1 Myotis davidii
ATAATCTGTTATGGTCTCACACTGATCACTAGTACACTGGCTCTTGGGTCTTCAGGGAGGTGCAAAGTCAGCCACTGCCTGGGGCCGTCCATCAGGAGCTACAGAGAGATCTACAGATTCCTCCTCTTTGTATCAGGTTTGGAAGTGCCCAGACGAGGCCCAGCTGTGAAGCAAGGCAGGCTGGTGCTGGGTCTTGGACCTTTTATTGATAGCCTTGGAGCTCCCTGACCCAGCTGCAGCTTGTTTGACAGAGTTTTAGCCTCAGAAAGGACAGACCATTCATATGCAAAGGCCACTGTGCACAGCTTGGGCGGGGTTGTAAATTGGGTGGGGCGGGGTCTCAGGGAATCACCAGGTCAGAGTAAATAGAAATGTCTGCCAGTCAGCCCTGCACCAGGGAGATCCCAGCACAGGAATAATGACCTCTGGGAGTACCTCCGTCTGGAAGAAAGCCTCCCATGAGTTTATGCAGACAGTCCAGTTTCTCCCCGTATGAGTCAGGGTCCCCAGAGATTCGCCTGGAACCGGAGGTCAGAGCAGTCAGGAGCTTGTGTCTCCCTCCCGATTGACAAAGACAACCGTGTCCTCAGTTGTTAGCCTTTTCTGCGTGTGCCTCTGTACCTCTGCACTTTACTTCCGCACCTCCTCTGAGTCTCAGTGTGCTTTTCTCTTTCCTTCTAGTTGTAGAATTTCCACTCAGCCAGCCTTCCTGTGGTTCTGGATGATGCCCGTTTTGTCTTTTAGTTGTATTTTTGAAGTGGTTGTGCAGGGCAGCAATTTCCGGTGTTTACCTATGCCGCCATCTTGGTTTCTCTCAGTTTTATGGCTTTTGATACATATTATCAGGTCGCATTTTGTCAAAAGTTGTTTCTATTTGTAATGCCACCAGCACCGAAGGAGTGAGACATTTGCAGTCTTACATTAGTCACAGTGTTCTTATTTTCTTTTTTAAATGCTGAGAGCTGGTTTTATTAACATGGGGTTTTTCAATCTATTCTAACCCTGTTACCAATAGAACTAGCCATAGAGATAACTGGGTTAGTCCTGTAGTCTTTGACCACAGACTAGGCTAAAACTATAGAAGGCCTCCTGGACAGAACATTGTGAATATTTGGATGTTTAAAGCATTCTGAGCATTTATTCAATAATTGACTTGGCAAATGGACTAAATGCACATATAGTCCGCCCACCCATTCAGAGTTGTGTATACTATTTGGCTTGTGTTGACAAAATTGTGGCAAATTAGCTGTAACTTTAAAATAGGTATAGAGAAATAAATGCATATTTTCACCTCATACTCACATCTTCCAAAAAGTGAATAGACTATCCATATCTCTAGATTTTTTTCTTGCATGTTGCTGCATCAATATTTCTACTCCAGAATATAGACACAAGTAACTTTCATACAGTGACTGCTAATGACCACAGTAGTACAGATTCATGTTGGTGTGTTTTTTTTAAATCCAATTATAAAACAGCATGAATGATGTGTTTTGTTTTTTCTAAGTATTTTTCTTTAGTCGTTTCAGTTAGTTTTTGAGTTCTAATTGTGAAACTCTTACACACATTCATATGTATGTATTAGTATATATACGTAGTTGTGTGTGTGTGTGTGTGTGTGTGTGTGTGTTGTGACTTGGATTGAGAGTAATGGTCAGAAAATAAACCTGCAGCCATCTTTTCAGAGACAGTCCCTCCTGCAGAGTAAGCTGGGCTGGCTTCAGGACCGCTGAAGCCATTGTCCTGTCACCACACTGTGCTGACTGTGCTACTGCCAACATCATCAGGCAGCCACTGCCACCCTCACTGCCAACTCTGTCTCTCTCTTTTTTTAATTGAAATATATTTTCCATATAGCACTGTAAATTTAAGGTGTACAGCAGGTCCTCAAATAATGTTGGTTTGTTCAACATTGTTACCCTATAATGTTGATGAGATGCTGTAGGAACTTGATTCTTGTGTTGTTGTTTTTTTAATATGTTTTTATTAATTTCAGAGAGAGAGAAAGGGAGAGGGAAAAGAGAGAGAAACATTGATGTGAGAGGGAAACATCTGTAAGTTGCCTCCTGCATGCCCTGTACTAGGGATCAAGCCCACAACCTGGGCATGTGCCCTGACCGGGAATCAAACTGGTGACCTCTTGGTGCATGGTACAACACTCAATGAACTGAGCCACACCGGCCAGAGCTTAACTCTGTTTATATCAATTAGCCTGTGGTAAAACTGGTTTCATTATAAGTCATTTTTTGCTTAAAGTCACAGAAGCTGTCAATGATGTTAAGTGAGGAATTCCTGTACATCACATTGATTTGATACATATATATTGTAATAATATGATTGCCATTGTATTGATTATTGGCACCTCTATCACCACATAATTATCTGGAGTGGGTGTGTTTGTTGGGAATGAGTAAGAGAGTCCCTAGCTCTCTTTAATTTGGTTGAAGGGGCCACTTAACAGAAGCTTCACTTTCTCCAGTGCTGTGCCCTTATGAGGAGCCCAGTCTGGTCCAGGTCTGCCTGTTATATCCTTTTACTGGATGCTCACCTTCTTCCCTAACCTCATGTGTCTTGTTTCCATACGCCTCTATCTCTGTAGTAGCAGCCCTCTCTCCTCAGTGTCAAAACTTTGAACTCAGTCCATCCTCTCATACTGATTGAATGTGCCCTGGCTAGCCAGTTTCCAAGGTCTTGGGAATGTCTTTCATGAGATTGGGGGACATCAGTCAAGAAATTAATAGTGGTAAGAGGTGGTTCTCATATATATATATATATACTAGAGGCCCAGTGCACGAAATTCATGCACGGGTTGGGTCCCTCAGCCTGGCTGGCGCTTGGGGCAGGGCCATTTCTCCCAGTTCCGATCGGGGCCCATCAGGGCTGATCAGGGCTGGTGGCCAGGGAGGGACCATAGGAGGGCTCCAGGGGTGTCTGGCCCCATCTCTCCGTTCCTTTCGGCCAGACAGCAGGAGCAAGCTAACCTACCAGTTGGAGCATCTGCCCCCTGATGGTCAGTGCATGTCATAGCAACTGGTTGGTCAACCGCTCGGTCAGACATTTAGCATATGAGCTTTTATATCTATCTATCTATCTATCTATCTATCTATCTATCTATCTATAGATATATATAATTGGTTTCAGAGCAGCAGGGAGAGAAAGAGAGAGATACCAATAGAATCATCAATCGGCTGCCTCCTACACACCCCACACTGGGGATTGAACCCACAAACTGGGTATATGCTGACTGGGATTGAACTGTGACCTCCTGGTTCATCGGTTGATGCTCAACCATTGAGCAACACCAGCCAGGCTTGCTTTTTTTGTTAAGGGAAAGAAATGTCTTCTTTGATTCCTTTTCATTG
>NW_006297510.1:166745-169474 GCF_000327345.1 Myotis davidii
CAGTCAAGAAATTAATAGTGGTAAGAGGTGGTTCTCATATATATATATATATACTAGAGGCCCAGTGCACGAAATTCATGCACGGGTTGGGTCCCTCAGCCTGGCTGGCGCTTGGGGCAGGGCCATTTCTCCCAGTTCCGATCGGGGCCCATCAGGGCTGATCAGGGCTGGTGGCCAGGGAGGGACCATAGGAGGGCTCCAGGGGTGTCTGGCCCCATCTCTCCCAGTTCCTTTCGGCCAGACCTCAGGAGCAAGCTAACCTACCAGTTGGAGCATCTGCCCCCTGATGGTCAGTGCATGTCATAGCAACTGGTTGGTCAACCGCTCGGTCAGACATTTAGCATATGAGCTTTTATATCTATCTATCTATCTATCTATCTATCTATCTATCTATCTATAGATATATATAATTGGTTTCAGAGCAGCAGGGAGAGAAAGAGAGAGATACCAATAGAATCATCAATCGGCTGCCTCCTACACACCCCACACTGGGGATTGAACCCACAAACTGGGTATATGCTGACTGGGATTGAACTGTGACCTCCTGGTTCATCGGTTGATGCTCAACCATTGAGCAACACCAGCCAGGCTTGCTTTTTTTGTTAAGGGAAAGAAATGTCTTCTTTGATTCCTTTTCATTGCCTCTCTTACACTGTTTTCAGGCCTTCTCATCACAAGCCTCTCCTCTGCACCCAGGTCCCTTCCATTGGTCTTACTGCTCCTTACACTGGTTCTAGAGAAATGTATTCACTGTCTGACACCATTCTTAGAAATCTTCAGTTTCTTGCCATTGTCCACTGAATAAATCCTAATTTCTCTAATTCTCAGACTTTTCCTAATCTGTTTTCATAATTGCCCACTGTTTGCTTTCACTACCGTGAAAGAGCTTCTCCCTACCATTTGTACCTACTATGCTTATCAATAATATTGTTATGCTCTGGCCAGGTAACTCAGTGGGTTGGAGCGTTGTCCCATACACCAAAAGGTGTAGCATGTTTGATTCCTGGTCAAGACACATACCTAGGTTGTGGGTCCCATCCCCACCAGAGGCAACCCATCGAGCCAGCCGATGTTTCTCTCTCACATCGACGTGTCTCTCTCTCTCTAAAAAGCAATAAAAACATATCCTTGGGTGAGGATTAAAATAATAATAATATTGTTACTATTGCTACTGATGATATACATACTTACCTTCGCTCGCCTGAATTCTCATTTAGTCCTCACCAATCCCCTTTAGGAAGAAGGGTTTGGAGGTTTTGTTTTTATTGTTGTTTAAGTAGATGAACAATTTATCTGTTCATCTGATCCTCTGAGCTCTGGAAATTTGCAATCAGGTTGAACAGATCCATTGTGAATGCTTTTTGCAGATAAATTTCCCAGCTGTTGGAGAGTTTGATTTCTAGTCCAGTGTCCCCACCCCATCCCACTTCGCACTTATCTCCTCATTCCCAAATATGTACTTTTTTTTGATACCGTAGTTGACCCTTGAACAACATGGGTTTGAACTGTGTGGGTCCACAGAAACGTGGATATTTTTTCAATAAATACTGTAAATGTATTGTCTTTTCCTTACAATTTTCTTAGTAACATTTTCTTTTCCCAATCCCCAGGGCGAGTATGGGAGGCAACCAGCCGATGTTTCTCTCTCATATCGACGTTTCTCTCTCTCTCTAAAAAGCAATAAAAACATATCCTTGGGTGAGGATTAAAATAATAATAATATTGTTACTATTGCTACTGATGATATACATACTTACCTTCGCTCGCCTGAATTCTCATTTAGTCCTCACCAATCCTTTAGGAAAAGAAGGGTTTGGAGGTTTTGTTTTTATTGTTGTTTAAGTAGATGAACAATTTATCTGTTCATCTGATCCTCTGAGCTCTGGAAATTTGCAATCAGGTTGAACAGATCCATTGTGAATGCTTTCTGCAGATAAATTTCCCAGCTGTTGGAGAGTTTGATTTCTAGTCCAGTGTCCCCACCCCATCCCACTTCGCACTTATCTCCTCATTCCCAAATATGTACTTTTTTTTGATACCGTAGTTGACCCTTGAACAACATGGGTTTGAACTGTGTGGGTCCACAGAAACGTGGATATTTTTTCAATAAATACTGTAAATGTATTGTCTTTTCCTTACAATTTTCTTAGTAACATTTTCTTTTCTCTAGCTTACTGTATCATAAGAATACAGTATATAATACGTATAACATACAAAATATGTGTTAGTTGACTGTTTATGTTTTGGGCAAGTAGTTATGTTTTGGGGGAGTCGGAATTTCCGTGCAGAATTTTGTCTGCACAGGGAGTCAGGACCCCTAAGCCCCATGTTGGTCAAGGGTCAACAATACTGTTCTCCAGCTTCTCAAGGTGAAATGACAGGCATTTATCCTGGGTCCCTGGTGGAATACACGATGCCATAACAAACCTGGGAACATAGAAGAGTTGTGGGGGGTGGTCCTTATTTTAAGAAGCTGAATATTGGCAATCTGGATGTTTCTAGTGGAGTATTGTGCGCATTTTGTATGCCCAGAGCCAGGTAAGGTTTATATTACTTAGATCTGGGGATCCTCTGAGCTCTGGAAATTTGCAATCAGGTTGAACAGATCCATTGTGAATGCTTTCTGCAGAATTGACATCCTGGCCCCGGGTGCTTTTCCTCAGCCAGGTGCTCTGGCAACTCACCTTGCCTTTCACTGCAACGGGGAACCTGAAACGTGATATTTGCTG
>NW_006297510.1:169507-173304 GCF_000327345.1 Myotis davidii
AATGCCCCCTGCCCTTTGAAGTGTAAGACCTTGGGAACGGGGCCTGGCTGGTTCCTTCAGCAAGTTTGTGCTCAGAGGCAGCTGTTTCCAGCAACCCCAGGAAACAGATGGGTAGTACTTGTGTCTCCTACAAATGCGCTCCCTGTATTGCAGAAGAAGTTCACTCCAAACCACGGTCCTTTTCTTTTTCCCTTGTTTTCTTGTCACCAACTAGAAGGCCTACCTCTTTTCAAGTGGGTACAGTTAGAAAGGCGTTAGCTTCTGATTCACAGGTGGGCCTGGCAGGGGCAGGAAGAGAGACGCGTGTTTTCATGTGCCATGCTTGCTGGATGGTCTTTTAAAGGTTTTTCTCAACCGATATCCCTCAATTCTGGAGATGCATGGTGGTGATGGTTGCACAACAGTATGAAGGTATTTCATGCCACCGAACTGTCCAGTTAAAATGGCTAAGTTAGTGAATTCTATGGTATGTGTATTGTACCATAATAAAAAACATGTAAAAAATATCCCAAAAACTTTTTTAAAAGACAGAGGAAAGGAAATCACTACCAAATCCAAGCAAAATGTTTTACCATTTAAAAATCAGTAGAGCCCTAACCAGTTTGGCTCAATGGATAGAGTGTCGGCCTGTGGACTGAAGGCCCCCAGGTTCGATTCCAGTCAAGGGCATGTACCTTGGTTGCAGGCACATCCAGAGTAGGGCACATTCCTCTCTGTAAAAAATCAATAAAATAATATATTTTAAAAAAACAAATAAAAATCAGTAGAGGTTCTTTAAGAAATTACCCATTAAGCCAGGAAGTGAAATTATATCTGTGGATATTAAAAAGGAAAAATCACTATAAATTTATGGATTTGACATTAGTATGTCCATTGATATTTAATGAGGCAACAGGATATGTTTCTACATTAGAAGTAGAGTGCAGTCAACACATTTTACTGGGAAATTGACTCTTTAGGGGCAATAGTAGAAGTAAAGTTTTGAAATGAGTTTGTTTTGGAAACAACAGATTCAGTGAATGTATCATCAGGTTATTCCTCTTTCATGTTCCATGAAAACATCTCTGTTGACAGAGCAGATTTATCCTTATGACCACAGTAAGGCCAGGCCTGCCCTGGCAATGAGTCACACAGACTGCAACCCTGGAGATTGTTTCCTTCTCTCCTTTTTTAAAATTTATTTTCTTTTTTATTGAATGCATTAGGGTGACATTGGTTAATAAAATTATACAGGTTTCAGGTGTACAAGTCTATAATACATCATCTGTGTATTGTTTTTTGTGATCACTACCCCAAGTCTAGTCTTTCATCTCTCCTTTTCCACATGAGAAAACTGAATCCCAGACATGTAGACTGAATATATTCTATATCCTGCAATTATATCATGTCAGAAGGCCCAAGTTCCCTGTGTTCCAAGCCAGTACTTCCTTCTGCTAAACCAGTGGTTCTCAACCTTCCTAATGCTGTGACCGTTTAATACAGTTCTTCATGTTATGGTGACCTCCAATTTCATTGTTACAAATTGAACATAATTAAAACATAGTGATTAATCACAAAAACAATATGTAATTATATATGTGTTTTCCGATGGTCTTAGGCGACCCCTGTGAAAGGGTCGTTCGACCCCCAAAGGGGTTGCGACCACAGGTTGAGAACCGCTGTGCTAAACCATCTGAATAGAAATTGATGGCTTTAACCAGTTCAAATACTAGACTAAACTAAGGAGGTGTTAATGTGTTCCCTTAGGTGAATTTTAGGTTCTAATAGGATGATGTAGATAAATGAACACCTCTACTCCTACCCCAGTGCACTTAAATACACACACACACACACACACACACCCATGGCTTTTATTTAAAATACTCTAATCCCAATTGCAGGTATCTGGTCTACGTACTAATGAAACCAAATATTTCCTTTTAAGTGAGAAAATGTTACACTTTTAAGTGACTCTGGAAAAGATTCATGTATCTGTAAATTAGTATTTGGCAGTGCCCTGAGAAATACCCCCTCCTCATGTTTGTAGTATTTTCTTCTGTAAACATTTTAAGGAATTTATTGTTTAGATAGAATTGAGATGCCAAGTTTATATTCTGTGTGCTTCACCTACAAGAGCTTCGGTGTCAAAATCTGTTTATTTTACATCTGTTTTTCTGCCTCCTATTGTATTCATGCATTGAAAATGAATAAGTTGCTTTTTCATCTGTCTTCTGAATTTTTATATTCATATGACAAAATGAATATCATCTATATACAGTTGCTGTAATGTAGAATGATATAGAAATGAGAATGAATTCCAATCTCAACTATTGAGAACAAGTATGTACAGTAGTCTCCCCTTATCCACAGAAGACATTCCAAGACCCCCAGTGGATACCTGAAAATGCAGAAGAGTACTGAACCCTATTATACTATGGGTTTTAAAAAAAATATACACATCTGTGATAAGATTTAATTTACAAATTAGGCATAGTAAGAAATTTACAACAAAAACTGATAATAAAATAGAACAATTATAACAATAAAATAAGGGTTACTTGAACACAAGCACTGTGATACAAAAAACAGTTAATCTGACAACCAAGACAGCTACTAAGTGACTGAGAGATCATAATTATATAGCATGAATACACCAGACAAAGGGATGATTCATATCCAGGAGAGGATGACCCCCTTTGGTGCAAGGCTGACACACTATCCACTGAGCCCAGTGGGCAGGGCTACATGTCCTTTTTAAAACTCATCACGAAAGGACATATATATATGAGAGAGAGAGAGAGAGAGATGTGTATATCATATATAAATAATAAATAATTCTAGAATACCTGGGTTAGTGAGTAGCAGAGTGGTTAAGTGGATAGGCCCTGAAACCCTCTTCCTGGGTTCAAATCCCAGCTGTACTATTTGATGGGTGTACAACCTTGGGTATGTTTCTTGATCTTTCTGGCCCCTAAACTCTTGGGGTTAAATGATCCAATAGAGATAGAGCATTTAGAGTTGTGGTGGGCAAATACATAGTAGTGCTTCCTGAATGTTAGCTATGATTATCTAAAGTATTATAACATGACAATACCCTGCCAAGGTTAACAGTTCTTTCTACCTATAGCCAAGCATCTTTAGATTAGATTTTAGAGAAACTTGAGATTTTGTTTTCTCTACAAGTGTTAAAATACCATGCTAGGACACTTTCTAAACAGTTTGACAGCATTCCCCATGTCAATTGATCACATTTTTTATTTTTCATCCTTAAAATAACTCCCAAAAATTCCACTTTGAGTATGTTTCCTTTAGCTTCCTGTTCAGTAATAAAAATATGATTCCTATATCTCCGTAGACATTCTTTTTACACACCTTTTAATGGGTACTCATTAATAGTTATTATATTAGCAAGTTACAATAATTTGATATTCATAAACAGTTTGCATCACCAAGCTCCTACCTGGCCTGTTTCTGGACAGTTAGTTAGAATTGTAACCAGATCCAGGGTCAGCTGCCTGCTGCAATGAAAGCCAAAATTGTGAGCCCAAGTGCTAGTGCAAAAGGAAATAGGTTTATTCAAGTACTGACCACCTGAGAAAAGTGAGGGACTATGGTCCCAAACATTTCAGTGCAGGCAGGGGTTTTTATAAGGAGGGAGAAGGAAAGCAAAACAAAGAGATCAGGGAAGGGGCTGTGGACATGTAGGCAGTGTCCTTGCTGGTCCTGATATGGGTTTTCATGGTCAGTATCCTTGAGTTAGCCATCTGGATTCCTGTGTCTTGGCAGTCAGCAGTAGCCAAGGCCTTGAAGTCAGGCTT
>NW_006297510.1:173510-173837 GCF_000327345.1 Myotis davidii
GCATAGTAAGAAATTTACAACAAAAACTGATAATAAAATAGAACAATTATAACAATAAAATAAGGGTTACTTGAACACAAGCACTGTGATACAAAAAACAGTTAATCTGACAACCAAGACAGCTACTAAGTGACTGAGAGATCATAATTATATAGCATGAATACACCAGACAAAGGGATGATTCATATCCAGGAGAGGATGACATGAAATTTTGGTGTACAATTTAAAACTTGCTAATTGTTTCTCAAATTTTCCATGTAATATTTTCAGACTGCTATTGACCACAGGTAATTGAAACCTCAGAAATTGAAACTTTGGATAAGGGGG
>NW_006297510.1:174479-184125 GCF_000327345.1 Myotis davidii
AGGAAAGCAAAACAAAGAGATCAGGGAAGGGGCTGTGGACATGTAGGCAGTGTCCTTGCTGGTCCTGATATGGGTTTTCATGGTCAGTATCCTTGAGTTAGCCATCTGGATTCCTGTGTCTTGGCAGTCAGCAGTAGCCAAGGCCTTGAAGTCAGGCTGCTTCTTAGATAGTTCACACAGGAATTGAAACTGCTGAACTGTGAAGTATACTAAAAAAACTATTAACGTGCAAGCTCTAGTTTTGAGAGAAAAATCAGGTTAAGTAACAAGCTGGGTTTAACATTTACTAAGATTAATATGGGTAGCTTTATATAAATATAGCGTATTCATTCCTCATTACAAAATTCCTGCAAATTTTCACCTTTTATTAGAGTAGTAGAGGCCTGGTGCATGAAATTCGTGCACGGGGGGTGGGGACAGTTCCCTCAGCCCAGCCTGCACCAACTCCAATTGGGGACCCCTCGGGGAATGTCCAACCACCCCCAATTGCCCTCCTCTGCCAGCCAATTTTGTTCTGATTGGTCAGTTTCTATGCCAGACAGTATCAAAAGCTCTGCCTCCTAGGCAGACATTGGCTCCTCACAGTTGACCCAGATTTGGTTCTGATTGGTCAGTTTCTATGCCAGTCAGTGTCAAAAGCTCTGCCTTCTAGGCTGCCATTGGCTCCTCACATTTGATCCAGATTTGGTTCTGATTGGTCATTTTCTATGCCAGTCAGTGTCAAAAGTCCGCCTCCTAGGCAGCCATTGGCTCTTCACATTTGACCCAGATTTGGTTCTGATTGGTTAGTTTCTATGCCAGTCAGCATCTCTGGGCCTATCAACGAGGCCTGATCAGAAAGGCAGTGCTGATCCAGCTGCCCTGGTGGAGGCCTGGAGAGAAATGGAGGCATGGCTGTTGGCCAGGCTGGGAGAGAAAAAGAGGCAAGTTCTGATCAACGGCTGCCACAGAGGCTACGGATCAGACCCTGCCTCTCTCTCTGCAGGCCTCTCTCTGGGCCTGATCCGCAGCCCCTGAGGCAGTCAGTGCTGGGTCCCCATGGCAACCCAGTACTGACTTCTGGTCAGGTCGACCCTGGCTCTTTATTATATAGATTATCAGCATTGTCTTGAGTTGACTATTTGTTTTCAATTGCTGGGTTTGGGGAAAAATTATTATGTTATGGTGGGTTTAACTTCATAATTATCAATTTAATTTATTGTGGTTTATGTGGTTAACTTTTCATTGTGGAGTGATATATATTTTCTTGATCAGTATTTTGAAATAGATTTGTGCTGTAATTGAACCTGTTTCATTCATCATACACCTACTGCTAAGGAAAAGCATATGTCATCCTCTTTTTCCTCCTCGACCTTATAAAGTTGTACTTCATTGTTATGACCAAATTTTCCTCCTTCCTTCCTTTCTTCCTTGAGGCAGAGGTGCTAATGAAAAAATATCTTTTTGAGAACCATCCTTTTAGTTGAAAGACTATCCCAAACTCCCTTTCATCAGTTCACCATTCATTCTAATTTACATAGAAACTTACCCAAAAAGCTCATGGAATCAAGGAACTATGTATTCAATGTTGTCTATTTTCCTTTTTTCCATGTTTGTCACTGGCTTGTAAATAGGATTTTTTTAAAAATAAAGTTCTTTCTGCAAAGATTATTTAAGATTAAGGGAAGTACAAAACTTGCTCCTAGAATAAACAGATAATACCCTTCTTTGTTTATCCAGGGTCCTTAGTGTGTCTTAATTCTCTAATCTAAAAGCTAGTGTTTTTTTTGTGTGTGTGTGTTTTTAAAAAAAATATATTTTATTGATTTTTTACAGAGAGGAAGGGAGAGAGATAGAGTTAGAAACATCGATCAGCCGCCTCCTGCACATCTCCTATTGGGGATGTGCCTGCAACCCAGGTACATGCCCTTGACGGGAATCAAACCTGGGACCCTTCAGTCCGCAGGCTGACGCTCTATCCACTGAACCAAACCGGCCTCGGCATAGAGTTTATTTTTTTAAAATATATTTTTTATTGATTTAGTCTGCAGGCCTATGCTCTATCCACTGAGCCAAACCAGCTAGGGCTAAAAGCTAGAGTTTTTTGTTTGGGTTTCTTTTTTGCATTTGATAAAATATTTTAAAATTTTTCTCTTACTTTTTAAAAAGCTATACAAAACATAAGTTAAAATTTATTCTGGCTTTCAATTCTATGAGTTTAGACAAATGCATATAATTGTGTCACCACCACTATAATCAAGACACAGAATATTTCCACCACCACTAAAATTATATATTCACTGACTTTGTTGTCAATCCTGCCTGCTCGAAATCTCTGGAAACTACTACTCTGTTTTCTGTTCCTATACTTTTGCTTTTTCTTGAACTGAATTTTAAATGATTGTAGGAGGCAATAGTAGAAGGGTTAATGGGATGTATTGTGCTTTAGCATTCTGTGTCCTGACTCCTACCTGAGAAAGTATATTCAGTGATACCTACAGACAGATAGATATATGTGCTTAACCGTGTAAATGTGAAACTTTCCTGTTAAATAAGAACTCTTTAGCATAAATTAATAACATTGAATATATTTATGGATCAGCATAAATTTAAAAATTGTGCTTTTGTTCCCTAGAGTCATGGTGTTAATTGGTTTATTAGTCAGGTGCAGTGGAGAGCCTGAGGTCACAACAGTTGTCCTTGAACATGTAAATGAAGAGTGGATAATCACCATGTGTTATTGTTTGGGCTGATTTTATCTTTAATGGGTGATTCAGAATCCTGATTAATATTTAGATCAGTGACTGCTGGCCTCATTATCTTCAGAACTCTAACTAAAATACTTGATTTCTACCCAAGACAGCAGTTATGAGAAGCCTTTTTTTTTTTTTTTTTACTTCTTGTTGTTTCATGGATATAATTCTTGACCTCTCAATTCTTATTTTAAATAAGGAAAATTCCTATGAATGTGGGGCATCCTTAAACTTATTTTTATGGCCAAAAAAATCACATTTAAGTGTCTTGGAAAAGCACATCTATGCTCAATATATGAAGGGATGCTGTAAGAACAATTGCCCCAGCCCAGTGGTCGGCAAACTGCGGCTCACGAACCACATGTGGCTCTTTTGCCCCTTGAGCGTGGCTCTTCCACAAAATACTGATTTCTGCGCATGGGCCACGAAGTTTCAACTGCACTGTACGTGCGCGCTCACACATGGTATTTTGTGAAAGAGCCACACTCAAGGGGCCAAAGAGCTGCATGTGGCTCGTAAGCCGCAGTTTCCTGACCACTGCCCTAGCCTATTTGGTGCAATAGGTAGAGCATCAGCCCTTGGACTGAAGGGTCCTGGATTTGATTCTGGTCAAGGGCACATAACTTGGTTGCATGCTCGATCCTTGGCCCTGGTCAGGGTGCATGAGGGAGGCAACCAATCGATGTGTCTCTCTCTCCTGTTTCTCCCCCTCTCTGCCACTCTAAAAAAAATCAATGGAAAAAAATCTTCTGGTGAGGATTTAAAAAAACAACAATGAAGGTGAGAGAACAAAGGAGGAGGAAATCAGTAGTGTGATGTTAGCTTTGTGCTTTCTGAGAAAACTAATCCCAAGGAACTGTCACATTTTATGCCATTGACATTAATGCCTTTGCCCCCTCCCCTTTCACAGTGATTAAAGTCACTCTTCCTCCTGCCGGCCATGACCTCCCCCATGAAGGGTGATCTGGAAGAAACAATGGTTTCAGCCAGTGTTCAATTTTGGGGAAAAAAATCAACCATAAAGAAGAATAAAAATAAAAAAAAAATAGAAAGGATAGTTTATTGAACACCCATGTCTCT
This sequence comes from Myotis davidii, assembly GCF_000327345.1. NCBI lineage: Eukaryota > Metazoa > Chordata > Mammalia > Chiroptera > Vespertilionidae > Myotis > Myotis davidii. Next base: position 178,292 of record NW_006297510.1, read on the forward strand.
TGTGCATGGCTAGTGTTTTGCCTTGTTGGTGACAGCAGGAACGGACCTGGGTTCAGCAACCTCATTATTTGAGTTCTGGCTAGGAAATATTCAGAGCCAAGACTCAAACTATAAGAGAGCACTTATTTAGAAATCACAGAGGTAGAAGAAGCAATTCATAGAAGAAATGAGCTTAGAAAACAAGTTATAGAGTCAAGGGAATGGCCCTTGGAGCTTAGAAATGAGGAAAGTAAAGTTGACCTGCCTGAAGGGATGGGGAAGGGAAAAGGCATTATTTTAGTTGAAAGTGTGCTCCCGGGAGGAAGGGCACTCTGGGTCCTCTGTCCTAAGGGTTTTAAGGGTGGAGATTTTACGGGAGGTCCCAGGGGAAGATCTCAATACAATATTCAGCAGCTTTCACAGTAGCTGAAGGAGTTGGGGTCATGGCTCTACTGATTGGTTGGGGCCAGAGTAGGGAGTAGTTGATCATTATGTCAGGTCCTGATGTCAGCCAGGGCATTTTTCTGTATGGCAGCGGTTCTCAACCTGTGGGTCGCGACCCCTTTGGGAGTCGAACGACCCTTTCACAGGGGTTGCCTAAGACCATCAGAAAACACATATATAATTACATATTGTTTTTGTGATTAATCACTATGCTTTAATTATGTTCAATTTGTAACAATGAAATTGGGGGTCACCACAACATGAGGAACTGTATTAAAGGGTCGCGACATTAGGCAGGTTGAGAACCACTGCTGTATGGTTTGGTGAGGGTGTCATTCAGCTTTCGTGGGCCTGAGGCTGAAATACAACTGAAGTCAAGATGTCAATAGATCTGAGGAAATAGTTTGATGTTGACCAGAAGCTGATGTCCTAAGGGCTTAATAATTAAGGAAGGGAGTAGACAGAAGGAGAAAGGGTCATATTTAAGAAATGGAGTTTCTGCGAGGTTTCAATATCATCTGCCATACAGTCCACATCGAAATTGCCCCATTGACCCAGAATGTTCCTCACATCTGGTTGTTTTCTTCCAGGACCCAGTCAAGGTTTTTGTCTTGCATCTGACTGTCATGTCTCTGAACTTTCACTTAATCTGAACAGTCTCCTGGCATTTTTTTTTTTTTCATTCACAACATTGATGTTATTGAAGAATCCAGGCCAGTTCTGTTAAAGAAAGTCCCATATTCTGGAATTATCTGGTTGTTTCTTTATAATTAGATTCAGGTTAAAATTTTTTGGCAAGAAGATGATAGAGTTGATAGTGTGTACTTTCCACTGTATCACATCTGGAGGGACAAAATAACATTTTGTTCTTATTGGTAACACTAAGAATGTGAAGGGGTGGTAGTCAGATATATCCATTGTACTTAAAAAGTCATTTTTATGGTATTTTGAGACCTTATGAATATGCTATTCTTCTACAGCCTTTCACCCTATTCTTTTAGTGTCTATTGATGGTCCTTTTCTAATTCATTGATTCTATTGGTGGTTACATGGTAGTGATTTTCTAATTCTACCATTCTGTTTTCATGTCTTAGCAGGCTTTCTTCTTTGAAGAAAAAGCTTCCACTTCTCCCCTCTTGTTTTGATTATCACCAAAGACAGTCCTTTTCCCCCCAAAGCAATGTAACCATATGTCGGATACATGCATTTCCATATTAACCGACTTTTGTGGGAGTGACAAGTTGACTGCATCATATAACGAGTTGTGTGCTAATGACAATTGAGAAGCTCATAGGATTTTCTCTTTTTCTTTCTTTTTTGCTCCCTCAGTTTATCTTGACCTGCACCTATCAGTCCATGTGGCTCATATATGCCATACCATCTAACCATAGGAGGAAGGACACATAATGCCAAAAAGAAGGAGTAAAGGAGGTGATCAGGAGAGATAGGAATATGCATTTATCACAGTAGTTTCTGAAAATTCACTTGTGCTGGGGTCCAACCCCAGCAGGTCTAGGAGTCCCCAAAGGTGTGGACGGAGTCGGCGAAGAAGGAATGACACGGAGACAGCGTTCAGTTGATCAGCAGCCTTGCCAGGATCTCTAGCCACAATCTCCAGCCAAGTACTGTGTCCATGTTCTCTTGCTAGGTTCTCCAGCCAGGTTCTCCAGGTTCTCCAGCCAGGTTCTGTAGCCATGCTCTCACACTAGGTTCTCCAGCCCGCTTAGTTAAGAGGTTTTATTCCCTCCCTAACTTCAGGGGAAAATCCCTACCCGGGGAAACAACCTTTCTCGGAGAGGTGACCTTGGTTAAAACACGGCGCCAAGAAGGTGAACAAACATATTAAGAACAGTATTCCATATATGCCAGGTCCCTTGAAACAGCAAGGATGGACCGGCTCCCGGCACACCTGTATCTTCATATATCTCTCAGTAGGTCAGCATAGAATGCAGTTCAATATTTGGTAGCTGGGTATTAACCCAGGTAGGCCTTACTTAGATATTAGAGCCTCTAACACCTTCAAACAAGTTAAAGATTCAAACAATTTCAGAAATCAGCCTGTATGGTTCCATAGGAAATCACTTTTGTGTTAACCTTCTTAAGACTACTTTAAGCATACATATTTTTAGTATTAAAATAGTAGATAATCTTGAGCCACTTCCTTAATCCCTTTGAGCCTTTTTTCATCTGTAACATTAAGTTAAATACTATCTCAATAGTACTTATCCCCAAGTTTCTTTGATTATATGGTAAATGTTATAAATAGAAAAAAAATCAGCCCTAACAGGTTTGGCTCGGTGGATAGAGCGTCGGCCTGCAGACTCAGGGGCCCCGGGTTCGATCCTGGTCAAGGGCATGTACCTTGGTTGCAGGCACATCCCCAGTTGGGGGCTGTGCAGGAGGCAGCTAGCTGATCGATGTTTCTCTCTCATCGATGTTTCTAACTGTCTATCCCTCTCCCTTTCTCTCTGTAAAAAATCAATAAAATATATTTTTAAAAAATTATTAAAAAAAAGAAAAAAATCAGAAAGGGAAATGGATCACTGTACTTATTTCAAAGCTTGGTCATAATCAGGAAAGGCTTACCTGATTTTCTGGGTAACAATTTTTGTAACAGATATAAGATATGGAAAACAGTCTTGTACATATAGTACACATGGCCTTTCACATGAGACCAGCTGTTCTCTGAATAGAAGTAGCAGGATGTGAGAAAATATTATGTGGAACCTCATATAAACGATTCCTTGTGTTTGTACACTGTATTTTTATTAACAACTCAAAGGTAAAATGTAAGTATCTTGTGTCTAACAGGATCAAAATACCACCTTCCTTCTGTTTTATTTGTTACATGCAGGTTTCATATAGTTTTATAGATTTTTTTATCACTCATTTGATTTTCATAAAAATTGGGGTTGTTTGGAAGACGAATCATTAATATTCTTTACAACTTGTTCTTGTTCCTCCTTTTATGTTCATTGCTGGTGCAGACTTCTCTCTTATGTAAAATATTCCACTGATGCCCTTGGTAGATTTAGAGGTTGTTAAAGAAATGATAATGACAGCTCAAGGAACAGTCAAGAACTGCCTGTCCTTATACAGTTTGACCCTGGCTAGTCATTCTGCTTGTAGTTTTAAATCTTTGTGTACAGACTGTAATTCACAAAACAATTTTGAGCCATTTAAATTCAGCAAATCTTTCCAAACATTAGGGCCTTTTACAATCACAGCCAGAAATGTTGGGTTGTCAGCTACTAATGCCATTACTTATTAACAGTGGCAATGATACTGAAATCGTCAGTTGGATTTTTGAAGGGGACATTTTACTAGTGAAAGCAGCAAATGAAAATGGCCAGGAAGGAGAGCCTGGCCAGTGTTGCTCAGTGGTTGAGCATCAATCCATGCAACCAGGAGGTCACGGTTCGATTCCCGGTCAGGGCACAGGGCATGTGCACGGGCCCCAGTAGAGGGCATGCAGGAGGCAGCCTATTGATGTTGATGTTTCTTATTTTTTTTTATTGATTTTAGAGAGAGGAAGGGAGAGGGAGCGAGATATAGAAGCATCAATGATGATCCGTACTGGGGATTGAGCCTGCAACCCAGGCATTTACTCTGATGGGGAATCGCACTGTGACCTCCTGGTTCATAGGTTGAAGCTCAACCACTGAGCCACACAAGCTGGGCAAAACATATTTTTTTAAAAAAGAAAATGTCCAAGAAAGTGAGATTAACCGTTTTAAAAATCTGTGGTTTGTCCCCATTGTCTTCCCTAAATTGACCAATAAGAATGTTTGGAAATTCTATTCATGCATATGAATGTATTTAATATTAATATATATAGTTATTGTTTTTCCTCTAAATGGGCAGGAACTCTACTAAATAAAATGAAAATGTACATTCATGCACACACACATAACTCAGGCACACTCTTATACTAGTTAATCTGCCTTACCTTGTGTGGGATAAGTATTTGCATAATTTCTGCTGTTTGTCCTGGAATACATTACATAGAGTTGTCTATTTGAGAAGCAACTTAATTTCAAATCAGGTGCAATGATTTTAGCATGTTCCCTTGTAACTTTCAGCTAATTCTTTTAAAAATTTTTTTAGTCTCTTTTTTCCTCTGTTCACAATCTCTTAACTAGTGTGTCCTTTCTCTTATAGCATCAGTAGTTGAACAGACCTATCATAGCTTCTCAATTTCTCTGATGTATAAAATAGGCACCCTCCAGGGCTCCCAAGAAAGTCTGGGGCTTAGTTAGTAGTCACGTACCCATGTTGGTTTCTTTTTTTTAAAATATATTTTATTGATTGTTTACAGAGAGGAAGGGAGAGAGATAGAGAGTTAGAAACATCAATGAGAGAGAAACATCGATCATCTGCCTCCTGCACACCTCCTACTGGGGATGTGCCCGCAACCAAGGTACATGCCCTTGACCGGAATCGAACCTGAGACCTTTCAGTCCGCAGGTCGACGCTCTATCCACTGAGCCAAACCAATTAGGTCCATGTTGGTTTCTTATTTTTGACAAATGAACCGTGGTAATGTAAGGTTTCTCAATCTTGGCACTGCTAGCACTTTGGCCCAGATAATTCTTTGTTGTAGGGGGCTATACAGTGCATTGTTGCACATTTAGCAGGATCCTGGCTTCTATATACCAGACACTAGTAGCAACCCTTTCCCCAGTTGTGACAATCAAAAATGTCTCCAGACATTGTCAGAGGTTCTCTGTGGTACAGAATGGTTCTTGGTTGAGAACCACTGAGATAGAGTGTGGCTGCCTGCCTATGGGGTTTCCCTTCCGGCCCTCAGTATGGACTTTGTGGATTCCTATATTTTAAGCCATTCCTATCTTCTAAACATATCCTCCAAATCTAGAAATAGACTATTAGTCTTTTGTGTGTGATACCTTGGCAGATGAACCAGACATTAACTTAAAAAAACTATTTTAGCCCAGCTGACGTGGCTCAGTAGTTGAGTGTTGACCTATGAACCAGGAGGTCACAGTTCGATTCCTGGTCAGGGCACATTCCTGGGTTTCGGGCTCGATCCCCAGTAGGAGGCGTGAAGGAGGCAGCCGATCAATGATTCTCTCTCATGATTGATGTTTCTATCTCCCACTCCCTCTCCTTTCCTATCTGAAATCAATTTAAAAAAAGAGAAAAAAAAAACTATTTCAAAGTAAACTTTGGGCAGTTCATTAATGTACTGATTTTGGCTTCTGCTCCTTAGACCAGTGATGGCGCACCTTTTGAGCTCGGCGTGTGAGCATTTTGAAAAACCCTAACTTAACTCTGGTGCCGTGTCACATATAGAAATTTTTTTTTAATATATTTTTTATTGATTAAGATATTACATATGTGTCCTTGTCCCCACGTTACCCTCTACCCCCCCCCCGCTCTTACCCTCCCCC
>NW_006297510.1:186147-214066 GCF_000327345.1 Myotis davidii
ATAAAACAAAATGTATATTTTTGATATTTATTTTATATATTTAAATGCCATTTAACAAAGAAAAATCAACCAAAAAAATGAGTTCATGTGTCACCTCTGACATGCGTGTCATAGGTTCACCATCACTGCCTTAGACAAACCTTATAAGTTTAATTTTTTTTAGCTCTTCAGGATGACTAGGCTTTATTTTCCATTTTAAGCTCATTTAGATATTAAAAATTTGTATTGTGATCACATTGCTACTTAATTGCTACCCATTCTTCAATTTAGCAAACTTTGTTGGAGGGGATAGAAGCATAGTTCCTGTCCTTAAGTAACCTGAAATCTAGGGGAAACAAAGGAGTTTTAGGCAAGTATTGTTTCTAGGGCAATAGTTCCTTTTAATCTCTGGGAACTACTGGGTACAATTTCTTACATGTTTAATTCTTGCTATACTATTTTTTTCAGTTGTTTTTTTTTTTAAAGTATCGACATGGTTTTTAAAAAACCTCTCACAATTGAGATGCTAGTTCCCTTCTCTTAAAAATAAGCTTGCCCTGGCTGGTTTGGCATCAGCCCAAGGACCCAAGGGTCTCAGGTTTGATTCCTGGTCAAGGACACGTACCTGGGTTGCAGGTTTCCAGCCCTAGTAGAGGTACGTGCAGGAGGCAACCAATTGATGTGTCTCTCTCACATCGATGTTTCTCTCTCCCCTCCTCTCCTTTCACTCTCTCTGGAAATCATTGGAAAAAATATCCCCGGTTAAGGATTGAAAAAGAAAGAAAGAAAATAGGAAAGAAAAAAAATTCTCACCTTGGTAAGGGCAAACATTTAGTAAAAGCAATGGGTCAACCAATTACAAAGCTAGTGCAAAAATTAAAAGGAAAAAGTAGGAAGATCATGTGTAATTACAACAATAAATTAAGGGATATACACAAACACACACACCACACACACACACACACACACACACAAAGTTTAAAAAAACTAAAAGAAAAAGACCTTTATATGTATCTGGTAGCTGGGATGTAGGGCTTGCTGAGAAATCTTACCATCACACTTCTTCTGCAGCCATGAACTCATATATATCCTAAGAGAAAAATAAGTATTCAGGTTGACCCCCTAGCAACCATTTTGGGCCTGGTCCTTCAGTGCCTAAGAATTTATGGGAAGCACAACGTGTAAGAAACCCAGAAATTATTCTGAACCCTGGCAAACCCCCTAACTCTAAACTTGCCACATAATATCAGTTCACATTATTATATTGGTAGTTACATCCATTGGCTAGAAATTGCAGATATTTGGATTCCTTTAACTATTTTTATACCTTGTGAAGATGATAGTTGTATAAAGCAACCCTGTAGTGTACTGTAATGGAGAAGCAGTAATGACACTGGATCCTTTCCTGACCTCCATGCTCTGGTGGAGAGTTGCTAATAGGTGAAGACCAACAGAGAAGGAAACACAATATACTTTTTTTAAAAAATACATTTTTATTTATTTCAGAGAGGAAGGGAGAGGGAGGGAGAGAGAAACATCATCGATGAGAGAGAATCATGGATTGGCTTCCTCCTAAATGCCCCCCAGTGGGGATTAAGCCTGCGCCCCAGGCATGTGCCCTTGACCTGAATCAAAACCGGACCCTTTGGACTGCAGGCTGATGCTCTATCCCAGCCGTGGGCAAACCCATTGTGGCCCTCGAGTCAAAAAGTTTGCCCACCCCTGCTCTATCCACTGAGCAAACCGACCAGGGCCACAACATACTTTTAATGTGTGGCTATCAAACTGGAAGTTGCTGTGGTAGCTTTGCTTTTTGTGTGTGCATGGTATAGAAGAGAAAAAAGGCGGTATTGCCAAAAATAAGGGACAAAACAAACAACAACCCCACACACCTAGAGCTAAATGGCCGATTCCTAGAGTTTTTGCTTAGATGGTTCGAGAATGGCATTTAGGGGTGAGGGCAAGGTCACCCTTAATACCAAGAGAAGATATCTGAGGTGTCTTTATATGTCAGCAAATAATGAAACCAATAAGGAGGATCTCAATCCAATGCCAACGTACCTGTCCTTTGACCTCAACAACTTCCTGCCATTCCACTCTATTCATATTTGTTTTCTCTAGAATGATCAGAATGCTAGACTTTAAAAGTTTTAGCTCTGGTACAATTTTTTAGAAGCTTGCCTGATTTTTAATTCTTTTTTTCTTTATTGCCAGACAAGGGGAGAGGGAGTATCACTAGGATAGAGAATGGCTTGTAGTAAAAATGAAAGATGGAAACAGAATGAGAATGTGAATCCCAGTGCCTTGTCTTCAGTGATGCCATGTGACATAGGCGAGCAGTTTTAAAGGAGCCCAAATGATGGATCTTGCATCGTAGGAGCTAGAAAGAACCTTGAGCATTTCCAACCTGTAAGCACGGGAGAATCTGTAGTATTTTGAAAGAGGAGAAGTGTCTATAGCGTCCCTTGGTAATTCACACTAATGCTTTAACAACTTTCAGAATCAGGAAATTCTTCCGTATGAGTTACAACCTAAATTCTTCATGCTGCTTAAGCCTGTTTCTTCTTGTTTTGTCCTCAGTGGAGAGATTGAACAGCTGGTCACAGGCCCCTACACAAGAGCTACTCACATAATTGAAAACTCTTCTTACTAGTAAATCTCCCCTTTAGCTACTCTTTCTTGCTCCTTTTTTTTTTTCCCTTCATGGCTAAATAATCTCAATTTTCTTAAGCTGTTCTCAGAGGTCTTTCAACCCCTTTAATTACTGCTGTGTCTTTCTGCCAAGCCTTCTCTAAATGCTGGGTCAGCTGTTAGCCACCAGAACTAGACACCATTTTCCCAGAAGGATTTGAACAGTACCGAGGGCAATGAGATCACTTCCTCACACGATACTTACTATGCCTTTAGTAATACATCACAGACATTCTATTTCCTTTCATTCTTTTATGGTTTGCACCTACATTTGTTGCTGACTCATGGCCAGACTATTGTTTGGTTTTCCAGAATGAATAGAAGCTTTCTGCTATATTTTGCTTTCCATATTAGGCATGAATTCTTACTCTGCAGCGTGTCTTTGACTCCCTCATTAACCAAACGATCATTTAAACCTAAGTCAGAAAAAAATACATAAGTTCAGATTAAGCATCAGTCAACCCATGCTTTTAATAGGAATGAACTGGTGGTGCTTTTCAGTTTACTGCCTTTCTGTAATGGTTTGTCTCCTAGCTACAAGGGGCTATTTTGATAAAGTCAGTTTCGAGACCAGTGGAGCAAGAGATTGTTATAGGACATTGTAACTGAAACTTGTAGTTCTTTTGACAAAGTCTCTCACTGTGTCTTTGTGTACGAGATGAGAAACATGTGCAGTAGAGGTTAGACAATAACTGGAAAGAGTCACACTTCAACAGTCAGAGAGGGCTGAGTCCTGGACTTGTGTTCACTTGAGGTGCAGGTTCTGGTGATGTGGCTCATGTTTTATTTTTTTTTTGTAAATCCTCACCCAATGATATTTTTCCCCATTGATTTTTCAAGAGAGTGGAAGGGAGGGAGAGAGACACAGAGAGAGAAACATGGATGTGAGAGAAACACATCCATTGGTTGCTTCCCTCATGCGCCCCAACCGGGGCTGGGGATTGAGCCTTCAACCAAGGTACATACCCTTGACCGAAATTGAACCCGAGATCCTTCAGTCCAAGGGCTGATGCTCTAACCACCGAACAAAACCAGCTAGGACGTGGTTTATGTTTGATCTTGGCCTAAATATTTGATATTTTCACCAGTGACTTTTTTGATGAAGACAGAACACATTTTAAAATGTACAGAATATACAGAGTTGAGTATAATGGCTAGTTCATGGACTGTAAGAGATAGGATTTTTAAGGGTATTGATGAGATTATACAGTGTACACTGGGATCAGACTGACAGGGCAGTGTTTGACACAAGTGAGAGGAAACAAATCCAAATGAATAAGTACAGAATGAAGTAATCACCGGAAGCAGCCAAAATCATTATTTTCTGTCATACCCAATACGCAGTGATGGCGAACCTTTTGAGCTCAGCGTGTCAGCGTTTTGAAAAACCCTAACTTAACTCTGGTGCCGTGTCACATATAGAAATTTTTTGATATTTGCAACCATAGTAAAACAAACTTATATTTTTGATATTTATTTTAAATATTTAAATGTCATTTAACAAAGAAAAATCAACCAAAAAATGAGTTCGCATATCACCTCTGACACGCATGTCATAGGTTCGCCATCACTGCATAGAGCATTAGTAACTTGTGGTGTTCACAGGCCTTAGAAGTTAAAAAAGGGGGGGTCTTGGGATCACTGAGTAACACATGTGGGGAATTCTGAGGCTAAGCAAAGTTTAACACGGGGGTGGGCAAACTTTTTGATTCGAGGGCCACAATGGGTTCTTAAACTGGACCGGAGGGCCGGAACAAAAGCATGGATGGAGTGTTTGTGTGAACTAATATAAATTCAAAGTAAACATCATTACATAAAAGGGTACGGTCTTTTATTTCAATAGTTTTATTCATTTCAAACGGGCCGGATCCGGCCCGCGGGCCGTAGTTTGCCCACGGCTGGAACATGTTTCTTTACTGATGACCTTCTAAGCTTCTAATATGTTAATGTACATTAAGAATTTTAAGAGGTGGGTATAACATGCAATGTTTCCTTAATTCATTTAACCTTTTTATGAAGCATTTTGCTGGATGATTGATCTGGTGGATACACTGGGAAACACTGACTCAGAGGTTTTAGTTGAGTGGAAACCCTGTGCAAGCCTGTAGTATTGAACAAAAGCAAGTAATCCAGTTATATTGGATGAGAAATGAAGGGTCCATTCCCAGCAGGTCATATGTGGAGAATAATTTTCTAAAGGACAGTGGCAAATCAAGCCATGTCATATGAGGAAGAAATAAAAGGAATGGGGATGAGGTGGCATGGACATGACAGCTTTGGTAAAATACTTAAAAGGCTGAAGACTTCTGGGTTTCTGGTCAGATGGATAATTATAATGACAGTAACAACAGCAAATACTGACATGGCCCTTGCTATGTGCTAGACACTGTTCCAAGTGCCTTTCACTTGTTAACTCATTTAAATCTTACAACTCTATGAGATAGGCCCTATTAATAGTTCCACTTCATGGCAAAAGAAAATTAAGACACAGAGAGATAAAGTTATTTCCCAAGGTCACACAGCCCATAAGTGGCAAACAGGGGTCAAACTCCTGGAGCCTCTAATTCTATTCGTTCTGCTGGTGGATTTCAGCTCAGGCTGAAGACACTTTTAATAGGGCTCCCTGGACATAAATATTTAAGATCGTCCATTAAAGATGTTTGCTCTTGTGCATGGGTGGTGTTTATATAGAGTCTAAGAGAATGCACTAGCGGTGGTTAGGAGTTTGAGCTCTATGACTGCCAAAGGCCTTACAGCTCTGTGGTGCCATTGCAAGATGAATTCACTTCTGTGGGTCCCTTTCAGCTTTTAAATTTTCCATAAAGTACCTCAAAAAGTGCTCAACAAAAGCTTTTAGCAGAAGCTTGAATTTACACCATTTGCAGCTAGGAAATTTAAGGTTAAACAACTCATTACAATGTTGGGAAATTTGTAGTCAGGGGTAATGACTGGTACTGCTGAAGTGGTGGGTGTTGCAAGGCAAGTGACCTGTTGATCTAAATGCTACTGCCTTCCTATGTGAAATGTGAATAGAATCTTTATTAACAAACCACATTCAAGGGAAGCAACATGGGTTTGCAATTCAAATGCACATTGCCTGTATAATACTAAATAGCCATCATATATTCAGTTTAAATTGGTCTCAGAATAGGTAGTGCCCTTGGGTTCTTGGCAAAGTGAATGAAAATCGTTACTAGAGAAGGCATTTTCAGTCAAGGGCTCAAAGCACCTCCAGAAAATATTTTAAGTTAAATGTAGTACATGGTAAAAAAATAATAAGTTCACAAGAAATCAAGGTGAGCAAGAAGCAGCAGAAATAGCAGACCGCAGAAGCAGATCCACAGTAATTTTATGTCTTGGAATCACTAGACAGAGATTATTTTTTGAAAACTGGTCATTCTGTTTAAGAGAAAACAACAGACATTGGAAAATATCTGCAGGGAACCACAATCTTGAGAAGTGACCTTAAAAATGACTAACTAGCAGTAGCTGGTTTGTTCTCAGTGGATAGAGTGTTGGCCCATGGACTGAAGTTGTGTGTTTGATTCGGGTCAAGGGCACATACCTCAGTTGTGGGCTCGCATCCCCGGCATCAGTTGGGAGGGAACCAATTGATGTTTCTCTCTCTTTGTCTCTCCTCCTCCCTTCTACTCTCTCTAAAAATCAAGGTAAAAATATCCTCAGGTAAGGATTAACAACAACAAAATGACCAACTAGAACTTCTAGATATTAAAAAGTACAATAACCAAAGTTTAAAACATACTGTATGAACTTACAACAGACAGAATGATTCTAAAGAGAGAAATAGATTCCAGGCAGAAGGGATTGTTTGCAACAAAGCATAAAGGACAAAAAAAGGGAAAACTAGAGAAATGCAGGCTAGATAGAAAACGTCTACATTTATCTTATAGATTTCTGTAAGCAGAGCAGACAGGGGATGGAAAAGAGACACTATTTGTTGAGATGATGACTGAGAAGATTCTAGAGCTGACTAAAGACTTGAACCCACAGGTTTCAGAAGCCCAGTTAATTCTAAAAAGTATAAATAAAACCCTAGAGACACAATACAAGACAGGAAAAGGACAAATTGCCTTCAAAGGAACAACAGTCAACTTTACTGCTGACTTCTTAGCAGTAGCAGCAGAAAAAGTGAGATAAAAGTGGAATAATATTTCAGTGTGCTACAACAAAGTAAAAACAAAACCCCCCAAACCTAAAAATCTATGTCCAATGAAGATAGCTATCAAGAATATGGATAAAAAAGAGAGATTTTTCAGATAAAACCTGAGATATTCACCGCCAGCAGATACTAAAGGAATGAAAAACAAAAAGGAAGTCGTCAATCTAACAATATAAAAAAATTAAAAGAGTCTTATGGGGTTAAAAAAGCAAGATCTAATTAAAATGCACAACTATGATAATATGTAAATCAAGTGATGGGTAAATATATTTTGAGCTTTCTAAAATCATTGTACTGCTTGGGAGGAATGGTATTTATTAAAATTTAGACTTTGAAAGAGGGAGAAAGAAAGAGGGGAAAATAAAGACACAGACAAAGAAACAGCAGGTCACCAAGAAACCAACACTAGGCCTGGCAGCTTGCATTCAGTATCAGCTCTGCCACCAATTAGTTGTATGGCCTTTGAAAAGCTACTTCTCTCATCTATGTCTCTTGTTTTTTGTGGGGTTTGTTTGTTTGTTTTTTTGTCTGTAAAATGAAGCTTTGGGACAAGATGAATTTTGAAACCTCTTCATTATGATTCTGTGACACATTGAGAAATAAATTCTTTAGAGAAAAAAGGAATCAATAGTTCTGAGTTATTTTTTTTCCTCCTTTGAAATTTTATCAATAAACACTTGTCTTTTACTTCTGGCTAACTTATATATCTGCTCAAACACTGGAGCTCAATATAGTCTCACTCGGGCGTGTATTTCGCTTTCCATTAGTTTGTTTTTTGTTTGCTTGTCATCTCGTAGCCAGAGTAATGGCAGCTCACAGCCTTAGGGGTAGATGGCTCATGTGAATGTTAGGGGGACCATTTGCAGAAAAGAGCTGCAAAAACTGGCCTTCATTGTACAACTTACTGCTTTTTTTCTTTTAACTCATGACCTCAACTGACATGTGCCTCCTTTACTTTCTCACCTTCTCTCCCCCCACCCCCCCCAACCCTTCTCTCTCCCTCCTGTCTCTGCAGGCCAATAATAAGCCTGAGATTGAAGCAGCCCTCTTCCTAGACTGGATGAGGCTGGAACCCCAGTCCATGGTGTGGCTGCCAGTCCTGCACAGAGTGGCTGCTGTGGAAACCGCCAAGCATCAGGCCAAGTGTAACATCTGCAAGGAATGCCCAATCATTGGATTCAGGTATTAGGAGCCCTCCAGATGTCAATTTTTTTGCATGTCCTTTCTTGCCTTTTAATGCCTTGATCTTTTACCTCCTGTACCAGTTGCTGTTAGTCTTCAAAGTGGGAAAGGAGGTGATCCATCACGCCCCTGACCACTGCGATATTTTGGTGGATCTGGCTCTTTAGGCAGGTGTCTCTCTCCACCTGTGCTTTTCAGCTCTGCAGAGGCACAGTCTTGGGTGAACACGACCGACTGCCTCTCTCCACTAAGATATGTGTCCGTCGACAGTATACAGATAAACCGTGCCTCCACCTTCCTGCAACCAAAACATTTTGACCATCTTTTTTTTCTTCCACTGTCTTTTCTGTTTATAGGCAGTATCCAAGAATTAGTTATAAAACTAAGGAATGATTCTATTTTGGGAGACCCGTCATGGTAGCTCAGTCTCTTATGCACTTTGTACCATTTCCCCCCCCTCCCCATAAAGTAATAAGACTTGTTTTAAGCACCCTGGAACTTCTTTATCTGCTAATCTGATTAGGCTCTTCACGTAGTATCCTAATGAACTTCTAAGGGAATATAAAGTATGCAAGTAAATGAAAGATTCACAAAGCAGCCATGAAAGGAAAATGTTCCTTATAAGTTTAAAAGTAAAAAGAGATAAGAAGCATAGCAGGTAACTGTCACAGAAAACAACTGGCTCTTAAACTTTCCACCTTGTTGACCTGTTTGGAGAAACAGAATATTTTTAAATGGATTCATCTTATTGAACAGTAATCCCCAATCCAAATTCTGAAATGATGATGTATTTAAACATCTGGGTCAACATCAAGGTTTCCTTAGTGATGTCTAAGTCATAAAGTTGTAAACTATAGTCCATGCCTGTTCAGAATCCACTTAGCCGCTAAGTAAATACTCTTCCTGGTTATGCTTGGACTTGTTTTAATACTTGGTTGCCTAATAACTACTTTGTGTCATTTGTGTGCTCTGTCCTTCCATACTTCATGCTCTTTACAAAGGGGCTTTACAAAAGCTTGAGAGCAGTGGTTCCCAACGTGAGGCACATGCCCCCGAGGGGGGCAATTTGATTTTTAAGGGGGACAATTTGAGAATGAGTTATTAACAGTGAATTTTTTGCATTTCTTATGGTTCTAGGGGTCTCATATATAGTATATAAATATATATTGTGACCTATTTATGCATTTCAGTTCTGTATTATGTTTTGAAACTTATTTGCTATTTTTTCATATCACTTCATATTATTATTTCTTAACAATTTCTAGTGATTTCTTCCTCAGTGCTTCAGCTGTCCTTTCGTTCTTTTATTTTTCTCTTTCATGGATGCCATGTTCTTTGGAAGCTTGTTTAGACCAATGAATAGCCTTTTAGGCTTCCTCCACGTGAATAGGAGTTCACTTTTTGAATAATAAGAATTATATCACGGGGGGAGGGAGGCATCAGGATTTTAGAGATGCTTAGGTGGGGCGTGGCCAAAATAAGGTTGGGAACCACTGCTTTAGAGGTTTCTAAAGCCTAGATAGACAACACTGAATAGGCAGTGCTTGCAGAGGACACCTTCTTTCCGTCCTGGTTTTGGCAGGTAAGAATGAATGCTGTGGCAAGGGCGGGTATGGGGAGCCACAGGGCAGAGCATTGCATTCCTTCTTTCCTGAGCTTCCCTCACTAGTAAGATGCATAGCGGGAAATTTTTATAAAAATAAGAAAGGAGATGCTTTGGAAGATCTAAGAGCATTTTTACATTCACTCCTTTTATCCTTATCAGATTCGATTATTTTAGGAATTAGAACTTCTCTTTCCGCCCCGCTCTCCCCTTTCCCTAAAGATGGTTGGGATCTAAAAATGGTATCTCCCCCTCCCCCTCCATTTCCCATATGTGACATAAGGAATATGTTTATTTGAATTGGCTCAAATTCTTACCTGAGAAAGCAAAAGGCAGAGAGAATGTGAAACAAAGGATACACTATTCAAAATGTACCGTCTAGTATGCACACATTATTAATTCTTTTCATCTAATCCAATTTTTGTGCTTTATTGGGGCTTAAGTTATCATTTGTGGGTAATGTGGTAAGGGATTTCTGAAGAGAGACAGATGAAAGAGATTATTCAAGTAACTCTGTGAAGATGAATCATGTCAATCAATCAGAAAAAGTAATTTAAAAAGATTTATTTTAATGGAAAGTTCTTCTTTAATTTTCTTTTGTTTTATGAAATTACTTCATATATATGTATATGTATATAAATAACAGACATCAATCAGACGGCTGCCTCTTGCACGACCCACTGGGGATTGAGCCCGCAACTAGGGCATATGCCTGACTGGGAACTGAATGACCTTCTGGTTCATAGGTTGATGCTCAACCACTGAGCCACACAGGCCGGGCTCATCTTTATATATATTTTTGAAAAAACTGCTTCAGAAAATTTTTGTTCCCATGATGGGTAGCAGGGGCTACAATACATGGATCTATCTCTCCTGGAAGTTCTTTCAAATTCTAGTATTTGGTCTTCAAAAGACGGGAAGTTTGCCAGTATCTTCGTACTTAATCTGAAAGAGTTCCTAGTGGAGTTTAAATAAGAACTGAATTTCTCTTCCCTCCTTCCATATGGTTATAGGATAATCTTTCTGCCAAAATGTGTTGATACTCTAGGAGAAGCACCAGACAAATCTGGAGGTAGGAAGTTAATCACTTACATTGTGGGATTAATGAACACCGCAGGCTGGTTTTAGCATTAAGACAGTGTGGAGGAAGGTTTATTAAAGAATGTTCTTTGGGAATTTGATTTGAAGAAATACATACGTGTTTGTTTTTGTTCTTTACCAGGTACAGGAGTCTGAAACACTTTAATTATGACATCTGCCAAAGTTGCTTTTTTTCTGGTCGAGTTGCAAAAGGCCATAAAATGCACTACCCCATGGTGGAATATTGCACTCCGGTAAGTTGGATGCCTCCCTGATGTGAGTGAGTTCGCCTGGGAGAAGTTTCCATTTGGGACAGTATTATAGCTCTTGTGTAATGCTGTGATGTCTACGTTCCCCAGATGTTCCACAGCTAAAGTGGCTCTAAATTGTGATGCCAGGATTTACTTTATCCCTAGTGCATAGGGCAAGGGCTGGCCCACGTGGACTGTTGTAGACACTCAACAAATACTGATGAGTGAATAAATAAGTTTTTCTTCTGTTTGCATTGGCTGTAGGGAAGACATTTTAACATTTGTTTTGCACAGCCCTAGCAGTCGTGTGGAGAGGTTTCATGGTCATTGGGCATGTTGGGTTTAGGAGTATAATGTGGGTTCCCCACAATTAATAATCTACCCCTTTCTAGCAATCTTGCTCATCTCCTATCTGTTTTATCTACTAACACTTGTCAAGCAAATGCTAGGTATTTACCTTTTAAACTACTCAGTGTGAAATTGGTATTATTTTTACCCCTCTTTTATAGATGAGGGCTCTGAGCTCCTAAGGTTAAATAATTTGCCCAAGGCTCTAGAATTACGAGGTGGAGCCTTCTAAGATGTTGTTTTGGGAAAATATTAAGTGGCTAGCAGGACTTTGGAAAATCACTGGCAGGAAGGAAAGGGCCTAGACCTGGTGGTTAGGCAAACCTGGGTGTAAATCCTATGTTCCTTCAGCACTAGCTGCTTCCTAGTCACAGCCTGTAAATAGCAGCACTGGCATTGCCTGGGAGCTTCCTTATTAGAAACCCAGAATGCCAGGCCCCGACTTTGTCAAGCAAAACCTGCATTTTCTTCAGATTTGCAGGTGGTTCCCACACACATCAATTCAAGAAGCTCTGCTTTAGAGTATTTCTCTCTTCCATCGTCAGAGTGATCCTCTCAGTGTTTCCATGGTCTTTCTCTCTTTTTGCAAGGGTATTTGCCGATGGAGAATGAACCGTGCTGTGAATATACTGAATGGGTGAAACATGGTATCCATATGGACAATAGTACATTTTTAAAATACCGTACAGTGTGGCAAAACTTAAGGTTAACTTTTCAACTTTAAGACTTCTAGAAATTACCACTTATTGAGTAACCCAGTAATTGAGGTACTTCATTTATTCAGTGTAACAACTTCTTGAGGTATGATTGTCCCCATTTCACAGCGGATCTGAGCCTCAGACAGGTAAATAACTCATTCACACAAGTTAATCCCACTAGTAAATGCCAGGCCTTATTTCAAAACCCTGGTTTTGTCTGATTCCAAGGCCTTTGCTCTCAACCCTTAATCTCTCCAAGATTACAGAACGAATGCCCTGAGTTGGAGCACTGGGGTGGTCCTTCTTATGGAGGCTTTACTCTCCCAAGTCTGATGTCAACCCAATTTTCCCTTTCAGACGACATCAGGAGAAGATGTTCGTGATTTTGCCAAGGTACTAAAAAACAAATTTCGAACCAAAAGGTATTTTGCGAAGCATCCCCGAATGGGCTACCTGCCAGTGCAGACTGTCTTAGAGGGGGACAACATGGAAACGTGAGTAGTGGCAAAAGCAAAACAGATTCTCATTTGATGTATATTCGGGCTCCTTTCAGCTGAATACCTTCCTTCACTCTGAAATGCAAACAGTCTCTCCTATTTCTTTCTCTGGATTTCGTTTAGATGAAAAGAGCAAAACAGGCTGATGTTGGCATTTTCTGTGTCAATTGTCTCATGACAATTACTTTTTCCAAAAGTTAAAGTTTATTTCACAGGGAAAACATCGTGCTCCAACTGCTAAATTACCTCTAAAAGCTTTTAAGAAATACGGGACTGTTTACAAATGAGTGATTCCAATATTTCATTCTGATTTTCTTCCCTCACAAATCAGTAGATGTGTGTCTCTTTGGATCTGATTGTGTGGTCATATTGAGTCACTTTTTTTCTATTTGAAAGAAGATAGAGTCACAGGAAATTCTTTCACAGTAAGTAGTAATGATTCTCATGATCAAGCTGAGGATGCCTTCACCTCACTTAAACCTTCTTCTCTCCACAACTCTGGTGGCAATCACACCACTGTTGGTTTTTCTTTTAATTCACTTTCCACTTTTCTTTGGCTGTTGCTTTCCATGGTTTATCCTTAATTGGTTAGGTTTTATTTCTTTTGACCTTTCAGTAATTTTTTTTTTGAGGCTGAGTTTGCCTGTGTCTCTTCACCACCTCATTTTTTGTTTTGCAGTCCTGTTACTCTGATCAACTTCTGGCCGGTAGATTCTGCGTGAGTACTTCTGCTGAAGGGTGCTGCTGCCACCAACACATTTGCTTGCTGATTTTTAAACTTTTGTTTGTTTGTTTTGTTTTAAAGACATATTGATTTCCTTTGTTTCATTTTGATTTATTTCTTCCCTTGCTAAAACTTTGAGAGTACCATCGACCACAGATCAGGAGAATCAAACTAAGGTTTTCAGGTCCCCACCTGGTCCAACTGGAACGAGCAGAAATCCTGGCCTTGAGTTCAAAAGCACATCAAAGAAATTATTGGGTTGTTAGTTGTGTTCCTGGGAGACATGTTTATATATTCAATTACAAGCAGGGAAGAGCTTTCTGATTACATGATACCATTCTTTAGCTATGTTCCTTGAGATTCCATGCTTTAAGGCCTTTGAAAGGATGATGGTTTATTCTTTAGGGCTTGTTAAAAGTGAACCATTAAATATCAGCAGAATCCATTGTATAGTGGGATGTTGAGTTGGGCTGAATAATTTCAGTAAGGTGTGCGGACTTTTTATCATGTAATGCCATGCTAATTGACTGATATTTATATACATGAGCTCATTTTTTAACTAAACTCACTTTGCTCTTCTCTCCTAAATATTCAGCTCATAAGCAGAAAAGTGTACTGCAGTCTTTATTACTATTGGCGTGTATTAATAATACTAATATTAGATCCAACAGATAATTGATTTATCTCAGAGTTTATAATGGTAGAAAATTCATTTTGGGGGTCTGTGATTTATGTATTAGCAAACAGTGTGCATGTTTTAAAATCATTGTGTGTTTTTTTTGATATTTAAAAGTGTACTTTATTAAAATATGTATTTAAAGTCAGACAGCTCTATTATATATAAGGGGTAAATGACCAATTTGGAAGACAGGCTTGTGTAAGAATTCAATTTATTTTTATTGGGTCTTTTTTATTGTTCCACCATGTAATTTAATTTAAAGTAGATCCTTTTTTAAATCCTGTAGTGATAAATGCAAACAATTAATTGAGATTTATTTTAGGTCTTTATTGGCCTAAAGGAAGTGTAAGGCATCTTTTTTAAACTGCATTATTATTCCCCTTAATTTTGAGATATGGGAGCTATAAGTAGTGAACTACCTGATTTCTTTAACCATCATGTGTAAACAACATGGGGAGAATTAATTCTGTTCCTTGTTGTTGGTAATCGTTTCCCCTAACCCAGGTAGTCTATTAGTTTATAGAAGTTAGACCCTTTCATAAATAAGAAGCTTTTAAAAAAATAGATGTGCTGAACTTCTCAGCTTGATTGGATCCTGATAAACAAATGAGTTTACTCTGGGTTGGAATAAGTTTTAACCAGTTAAAAAAATCCAAATGATAAATAGGCTAAAGAATAATTTTTAAAAATGCATGGATAGTGATAGTACAAAATAATAAGCAAAGAATAATAGTTCCTTGAAAGAAGAAAAAAATGTTTATTTAATACATACACTCATGAGAAAAAATTATGTCAATGAGTTTTTGGTGTGACTGATTTTTAACTACAGGGTATTTGTTTTAAACTTTTAAGAACTTTAAAATTAATAACAGCCTTTATTAAAATGTCTTCTCAGACAACTAAAACATGCCCTCATCTTGTCTTCTTATAAAAATTAACTAGATTATTCAGAAATAGTAGTAAGCTGTAATTTTAAAGAAGAAAACAAACAGCAGACTAAAGTTCCTGGTTTCTTTAACATCAGTCATCTTTTTAAGGTCCTTCCTCATAGGATTATATAATTTCTAAAATATACTGTAAAGCTATTCTATTCAGGCAGAAAGAAGAGCCAGGTCCTAAGGTGTTTTACTTTGCAAGAACTCTATCTGTCGTTAACAAATCCTATGATGATGACAGAATTTATTCCATTTACTATGGATCACAGAGTTTGAAAGTTTACTGAGGTACAGATCTTTCCTTTTTCCTTTGACAAAACCTTTATTTACCTATATCTGTCATATCATTTAAAACTAAATCTAGCATAAATCTTTTACATTGTTTGCCCACAAATGAGACAGTCAAATAACATTCTTTGAGTTATTCTCCTTTGAAAACTAAATGAATGAAAACCTAGTGGAATTTTCACAAAAGAGAAGATGGTGGTGGGTGTACTGGAATTGGCTATTAACTATAAAAAATAAATAAACCTTCTGTGTACATTGTTTTGTATTTAGGAAATAGGAAGGGAGAAGGGTAGTCTTACCTTCCCTTCAAAACGTGTTTTGGAAGGCCTTGCATTCATAGTTTTGCTTCCGGACTAAGTGGTTTTGTACTTTTACTAATTCTTGGTTTTTAAGTGCTTCTTTTCTGACCAGTACTCCCTTTTGGCTTATTTTCTGACTTAAAAAGTACCTCCTTTACTGTATATATATTTTTAGATTTCTGATTATTATGAGTTCTTGTGCTTATGCATGCTGTGTTAGGTGCTGTGTGCATTAATAAGAAAAATAACACGGAATTATCCTCAAGGCTAAGACTTAAAGCTCTGCATAAGATTTTCTGTATGAGATTTTTATTAAAGTGTTTTGGATTTACTTGCCTAGTTTTCTTGGTATAGTTATGCTTCAAGGTCTCAGGTTTTTCTTCTATACATTACCAGGGTAGCAACTATTATAAGGAAAAACATTAAATTTTTTTATGATGGTGGGCTTTTAGCTCATAAGAAGTATATAATTGAAAGACTGGTCTATTCCATAGATAGGGCTTATAAGCCAAATAATCAAAGTACCAAATTATCTTTACTTGCAGTGAATATTTCAAAACAGACCTTAGCATTTTCCTAATAATGGGCTGTTCCAGGGTTCTAAGAAATTACCAGATTAACTCTCTAAAACTTGGGTGAAGATACACCTGGAAATCTTTGGATATGCCTAGTAATTTGGGTAGTCATCCTTTTATTTCCTCTGGATAGTTTAAATGTCTTTATAATTCATTCCACCTTTGGTTATGGTGACTCGACTTAGACAACACTGATTGCTTAAATAAGACATTTATCAGAGGATACATCAGTTCCCCAGTGATTTGCTGTAGTGTGTTGTAATCATTTTATGATTGTGTGTTTTTTTAAGAAAGACGGATTTTTAGCGTATTTCCTATGTAAGCCTAGATAACTCCATGGTTTTCTTTTTTTATGTAAAAAAAAAAACCAAACATCTTAGTGTTTCTACCAAGTCCTTGAATGCTACTTGGACGTTGGACTAAACCAGTTCTAACTGAATAGATTACTGCTGACTTTTAGATTCATGCCTTTACCTAAGGCAGTGGTCGGCAAACCGTGACTCGGCAAACCGCGGCTCGTGAGCCACATGTGGCTCTTTGGCCCCTTCAGTGTGGCTCTTCCACAAAATACTGACTTCTGCGCATGGGCCATGAAGTTTTAATCGCACTGTATATGCACACCCGCACGTGGTATTTTGTGGAAGAGTCACACTGAAGGGGCCAAAGAGCCTCATGTGGCTCGCGAGCCACGGTTTGCCAACCACGGACCCAAGGGCTTTCTATGTTAGGAGAGAAATGGAAGCGACCCTTTGTACTATTCCAATTAAAACAAAAAGCACAAGCCCAAACTGGTTTTCAAAACAGATAGATGTTTTCCTAAGGTTAATCCAAAGGTACTATATCAACTTCAAGGATAATTAATAGATTGGATGTGAAAGAGTGGAAAAAATGTTAACCCCACCAAAATTCTAGTCTGTGGACCCAAAGAAGAGGTTTTTATGCCCCAAAAGTATATACACTAATTCATGCTAATTAATTCCTCCCTCTTGTTTTCCTCTCTGAACACACCATATCCCTAATAAGAAATATTTCAGATATTGTGACTTTCTATGGAATTTAGTCATTCTTTCTAAAAAACATTGCAGTATAACTTTGGGTCATTCAATTTTATTCTGTGAAATAGTAATATATACCTGCTGCTAAATTGGTAGATGTATCCCTTCCTTAAAAAATTACACAGACCAAGGTGTCTTGATATGTGGAATCTTAAGAAGACACAGACTAGAGTGGCCTCTTTAGAACTAAAATTGTGGACTGTGAATCTAGGCAAACGTACAGTTTCCATTCAATAAAAAGGGATGTAATAAATGGCACAGGAGTGGACTTGAAAATTTAAAACCACATAGCGCTAAAACAATTTCAGAACTATAGGACACAAGATATTACAAGATAGGAGGGCAAAATGTCACACAGAGAGTGTTTCCCTCAACCTTTTCTCTAATTGAAACTTGCCATAGAAGTTTTTGATCTCTCTCTATGGCTTTTGATAAAAGCAGAAGTATGAGAAATCCTCTCTCCAACCTGAATTTAAAATACTGGATGATATGTAAGCTACAGGAACAACTAAATGTGTACATTAGCCACAGAATTAGAATAAAAGCATTCTAGGCCATGTATATAACATAATTGTGTGGTGGGTTTTCTTTTCTCCATTATAGGATGGTATCTGTGACTAATCACATTTTCTGCCTTATAGGCCTGCCTCGTCCCCTCAACTTTCACACGATGATACTCATTCACGCATTGAACATTATGCTAGCAGGTATGAGACTAGTTGAATGCCAGGCAAATATTGATTAAAGTAACTAACCAAGGAAAGCTAACCTATAATAATTTTAAACGAATCTTTTCTTTTTTCCCCCCAACTTGTCTGATTTCTACTAATCAACCTGCCCTCTAACGTGCATGCCATTTCACTGCATGTTGGTTTTGGACACTAATAAGAGCATTAGTCCAGAACAATCTTCCCGAACCCCAGCATTTAAATATTTCTGATAGTTTTGTTATGTTTTATATACTGAGCACGTTTAATAAATTGGCTTAGAAACCACATAACCTTTTTAGAAAACCACTAGCCCAGACATAAGTATGTGAAGAAATGATACTATGTTACATGGAGAATATGAAAGCATTGGCTTTCCATTTGTGTGTTTATTTTACATAATATGCTGTAAATAAGAGAATAATTGATTTTCCTTCTCCTTGGACTTTTCTGTCTTACCTTCTTTGTGTTTGAGATCATTTTATACCTAAAATCTGAATTGCTAATTGTAAGATATCTTATGCTTGTTAAATAAATCTGTAAGAGTTTGGTTAACTTTTTTTGTTGTAAAAATACCTTATTGTCTGAGGTGAATGAGGTGTTTTTGTTTTTAATATATTTTTATTGATTTCAGAGAGGAAGGGAGAGGGAGAGAGAAATCGAAACATCAATGATGAGAGAGAATCGTTGATCAGCTGCCTCCCCCACCAGGGACTGAGCCCGTAACCAGGCATGTGCCCTGACCGGGAATCAAACCATGACCTCCTGGTTCATAGGTTGTTGCTCAACCACTGGGCCACTCTGGATGGGCTGAGGTGAAGGAGGTTTTTAACGTTAAAAATTGGTAGCAGAAGGTGTAGAGCACTTACTGTGAATCCATCCTTTATCAATATTCTCACTGCTGAACATGTCTGTCATCAGTGGGAAACTTTAATCATCTTAAAAAACAAGGGGTAGTAGTGTAAGGATACAGAGTATATTTGTGGTTAGGGAAGCTTTCTTGTGAAAACAAAGGCTTGTTCTCAGTGAAAGGAAGATCGATCTGTGAAGGAGAAAAGAAAAACAAAATATGCCTTCCTTTATAATTTATAGCATAAATGTAAAGCTACTAACCAGCTGTGGTCTACCACTCACTGCCTCAAATGGTTCGGCCAACACACACATCCTTTAATTTGAAGGATTCCTTTCTCCTCTTGACGTGATTTATCCGTTAGTTTTCAGGAATGTTCGATTAGGTCTTGAATAGATTCTAAGAAGTCACATAAGTTTTAATGAGCTTTTACGTTTTTTATCAGGCTAGCAGAAATGGAAAACAGCAATGGATCTTATCTAAATGATAGCATCTCTCCTAATGAGAGCATGTAAGTATCCCGTCTCTTTTTACAAAATGTTCCTGAAGATGAAATTGCTTTGAGGGATTTAGAGGTAGGATAGCTCAGAAGATAGAAATTAGCATTACATACATTTGATCTTTTAAGGAGCCCTTCATTTACTTTTTTTTTTCTTAACTCTTAACCTGATACGGAATGAGCTCATCCAAACTGTGGCATTATTGGTATTCCAGAATAGCAAAAACAGTTCACCTTATCCTTATTTAATTCCATATTACCACAAATTGCAGAGTTCCAAATAGTTAAACTATATTAAATGATTGATCTTTGACCAGACCTGCCCGATATTTAAATTGATTGGGTAGTAATTTTTAAAAAATATATTTTTATTAATTTCAGAGAGGAAGGGAGAGGGAGAGAGACATAGAAACATCAATGATGAGAGAGAATCATTGATCGGCTGCCTCCCGCACGCTCCCTACTGGGGATGGAGTCCGCAACCTGGGCATGTACCCTTGATTGGAATCAAACACGGGACCTTTCAGTCCACAGGCCGATGCTCTATCCACTGAGCCAAACTGGCTAGGGAAATTGGGTAGTAGTTTTTAAAGTGATGGGTAGGTAGTATTTTTTCCACTCATGGGGAAGTGGTGACATAATCTTGCAGAGTTGTATTGGTATTTCCGTATGGTAGGTTAGTTGTGCATTTTTCTGCAGAGATCCGAAGCAGTAGGGTTTTTTGATTTAGCATCTTCACCAGCTAGATAAAGGGAGACAATCTTGTAAAGGGTTTTAGAAGAGGAAGTCCAAATTCAGGTCACAGGTTTTTAGTGGAATGCTAAACCAGGCCTGTCGAACTTAAGGAAGGAGAGAGAGTGATGTTAAAAGTGTCAGGGAGCAGAGCTCTGGCAGCGAAATGGAAGCTTCCTTATAACCAGGGGAAGTATTCACAATACGGGGCCCAGAGGAATATCACCATGAACCAAGGGCCTGCAGTGGAGGGAGTAGATTAAGAAACTAGTAGGAGGGGAAAATAAAGCTCTGCTAACTGAATAGATAATTTAGAGAGAAGAAATCTGGTCAAAATACAACATGTTTTTAGTTTGAGAACTAACGGATATCGCACCAGTTTGTCATGGAAAATCTAGACAAAGGGACGAGTGGTAAATTTGTCATAGGTAGTTGATATGGCAACACAAAGTTACACTCAGATGAGAAGAGGCTGAGGGAAGTAATATCAAAGGGGCATTTATACATAACTGGTTATTGAAGACATGGAAATAAATCATCTCATCTGATACATACAAGCAGTTAATGTAATAATAGAGCCAAGTCAACACTCAACCAATCGTGTATGACTTATTTACAACAAAACAACCTTTTCCCCAAACATAACTCTGGTGCATTCTCTTTCTTAGCTATGGGGGAAAGTATTAATAGTATTAATATATAAAGTACTTTGACAGGGAAATATGTGTCCAAAGAATCAACCAAGTGTAAACAACCTGAGTTATTTGCTTCTCCTGGTCACTGATTTTAATATTAGAAGCTCTAGCACATTTAATTCAAGTTGTATCTGTATGATAATGGCGCCCCTCCATTGACTGCTTAAGAGAACAGTAAGATAAGTTTAATTGTAACCATTTTTTAATATGTTTCTATTGATTTCAGAGAGAGGAAGGGAGAGGGAGAAAGAGAGAAACAACAAGGAGGAGAGGGAATCATTGATCGGCTGCCTCCTGCATGTCCCCCACTGGGGATCGAGCCTGCAACCAGGACATGTGCCCTGACCGGGAATCAAACCATGACCTCCTGGTTCATAGGTCGACGCTCAACCACTGAGCCACATCGGCTGGGCTAATTATAACTATTTGTTGTAATTAAACATGAGAAGGTCTAGCAATAAAATGTCAGAATTTGGGAAGAGATAATAAATTAGACAGGCGGTAAAACTGCTTTTGTTTTATTTTTAAATGAAAAGCTTTAGTTCATTCTGAGGACATAAAATCCATTTGAATCAGTCTTGGATGGTAGAATCGTGATATTTTAGGGGCAGGTCTGGAGAATTGGTTTGGAGGATTGGTTGACTTAAGTGTTTGTTTTTAACATCCAATGATTACTTTTAGTCAACATTTCACTTCTTAACCAATTACCTGGCTTGATGGACCAAAATAATTTAAATCAGGAGGAGGATTTTTTTCCTAAAAATCTGAATTTTTTTTCAACTCACAAGATATGGCAATGAGAAAAGGAAATTAAATGGGTGTGGAGAGGGGAATATGAACCTATATCTTGATGGTATTTACCCAAACAGAGATTTAGTCTCTCAATAGAACAGAGTGAAGTTCTTACAACATGGGAATACACAGGCTTTTCAGGAGCTGGGAGCAATGCATTCAGAAAATATTTTTTTTCTGTGTAGCAGAGAGCTCCCAGTTTAAAGGAAAGATTGTGGCTGCCTCCCAAAATACAAGCCTTTTGCCTCTTTGTTCCCCAAGATTAGCTGTTCTAAAGAACAAGTCCAGTTTCTTTTAGTTACTTTAATGGATTTTTTCTTCCAATTTTTGTTTTTTTATCTAAATAATAATTGAATAAACCAATCATTTATCTACAGTTTCATTATTGTTACTATCTAGCCTCTGTGGTTTTTATAAGTTGAAACTGGCTTACCAAAGTGACATTTTTTGGTTACATTGCCGTCCACTAAACAAAATATTTACTCATACTATTTTATTTTTATTTTTAAATATATTTTTATTATTGATTTCAGAGAGGAAAAGAGACAGATAGAAGCATCAGTGATGAAAGAATCATTGATCGGCTGCCTCCTGCACGCCCCCCACTAGGGATGGAGCCCGCAAACCGGGCATGTGCCCTGACTGGGAATCAAAATGTGACCTCCTAGTTCATAAGTCAATGCTCAACAACTGAGCCACTCCAGCTGGGCTTTACTCATATTATTTTAAGGCAGCAGTTTTTTTTCCTGGTCAGTATCAATTGGTGAACATATTACCTTGATATGCTTGGTAAAAACATTATACAGCCATTATTATATCTTCTAATATTTATTAGCTATTGATTATATCTTCTAATATTTATTAGCTATTGGTTAAACTATTAACATAGAGTCCCAATATTTCTGTAATTCTGCCATTAATTTACCCATGTAAATAGGCCAATCAAATTCAATTGAAAAGAAGAAAAACACTTGAATTGTCACCCGCAGGATGGTAGACCACAACCGCAGCAGTATCAAAATGGAAAAAGCGTCTAATTAATTGTTAAGAGCAAATAAATGTTTCTATTTTTAAAT
The DNA here is from genome assembly GCF_000327345.1 of Myotis davidii. Classification (NCBI taxonomy): domain Eukaryota; kingdom Metazoa; phylum Chordata; class Mammalia; order Chiroptera; family Vespertilionidae; genus Myotis; species Myotis davidii. The sequence goes on from NW_006297510.1 coordinate 208,563, forward strand.
ACACACCTGAGTCCCTGATCCCCAACACAAGTAAGTGGGGGAAAAACCAAAACCTTTGATTTTATTTTCCAGAGATGATGAACATTTGTTAATCCAGCATTACTGCCAAAGTTTGAACCAGGACTCCCCCCTGAGCCAGCCTCGTAGTCCTGCCCAGATCTTGATTTCCTTAGAGAGTGAGGAAAGAGGGGAGCTAGAGAGAATCCTAGCAGATCTTGAAGAAGAAAACAGGTGAGTTTTCTTTCTAGCTTTGTCATTGGTATGCAGAGTGCATACACTTGCACACATAGAAAAGTGCCAGGAATCTTCACTTAGAGTCGTTCTATGTCTAATTGTTTTCTCCAATAATCTGTTTAGCTCCATGTACTGATTCTCTCTCTCTCTCTTTTTAATCGGAAAGAAGAAAATTAATGCAGTAGTATAATTAAGAATTCATATTTTAGGTGGGGAAGGGATGAACACTGGTGGTGATATTTGATTTGTTGCATGTGTTCAGAGGCTTTGATTTCTGTGTGAGAACAGAATTTAAGAACAAAGCAGGTCATTTAATTTTATGATTATGATTTGTACATGTCTTCGGCCATATTATCTCTCTCAAAGCATTTAAGAAAGTAGGTTCGTTGGCTTGGTCATGCTTGGGAACAAATTAGTGCATCTTATTTCTCATCATCAGACGCAGTCATCACTGATGCTCACCATTATAGCAGATGAGGGAGATGATTCCTGATGTCAAGCATCACCTGAAAAAGATGTTCATGTAAAAATATTAGTAATTGCAGAAGTAAAAGACTAAAGAAAATTCACAATGACTGCAGCTAGGACAAGGATGTCAAAATCTGGGATATTGTATGGTGTCAGGATAATGCAAATCATTGGGCTTTTACTTTTGTATTACACTTATATCACAGGACCCTTGGGTATGAAAGACTTTTTTGCACATGATCACTTCTAATTCAGTGTGCTGTCTTTAGACGAATGCCACCAGGCAAGTCTGTAAAGGAGCAATTGCTCAAATCTGTGGGACTTGAGTACTTTCATCTCCTTGGTTTAGCCCAGGGCACCAAGATTTCTTAATCCAGGAACACAGTGTATCCGGAGAACCAATGCCCTCAGGGAGTATGTCACCTCAAGATGAAAAAGCAAACTGCCATTCATCCAGTGCTTTCCGCTGTCACTTCCCTGTTTCTAGCTCTTAATACCTTTGACCTATAAGCAGAGCTTCTTTACCTGGTCGGCTCCCCTTTAGTCTCTTTCCCACCCCTTCAATAAACCCTCCATACTGACTCTAGTTGTACATCTTTCCAGAACCAAGACCCATGATGGCATTCTTCTGGCATTGGATTTCTGAAAAAAAAAAAAAAATCTGGCTTCTCAGCTGGACAGTGAAAACCTTCCACAAATTTCTCTTCACCTGCTATTACAGCTTCATCTTCTTTTGTACCTCTGTTCCAGCCTTGATGAGAGGGAATTACTAATCGCCTACCTCCTGCATGCCCCACACTGGGAATGGAGCCCACAACCTAGGCATGTGCACTGACCAGGAATCAAACCAGTGACCTCCTGGCTCATAGGTCAATGCTCAGTCACAGCCTAATCTATCTTTTGTCTAGAGAGTCTCAGTTTTCCTTTTTATCAGTTATTCCTAATGCCTCCCTCTAATGTGATGGCAAATGCCCTTGGGACAAGGACTGTGTGTGTGTGTGTTTTAATATTCTTAATGTCCCCTATAGTTCCTACCACAATGTGAATGTTCAATACATATTCAGGAAATATTCAGTAAAACCTAAGTTAAGAATACAGCAAGACTGTCACACAAGTATCAGGAGGTTATCCTGAACATTTTGTTGGTTTTAGTAGTAACATTATTTTTGGCCTCATTTGCAAGACTGATAGTTAAAACATTTCCCTCTACTTTATTGAGGATCATCATTAGTACCTATTTATGTTAAATCTTTAATATTTTAGGGGTCAAAGTTAAATAGGGGTAAAAAGTTAGGATTGGCATTATAAATAGAATTTGATGTTACCCAGGAATAAAAATATTTTTGAACTATATAATTGTTGCCATTGTACAGTGTATCTTTGTATTGAAACCAGACAATAAAGGGGTCCGGGATGCCTGTCACTACTTGAGCCAATTCGGCAGAGACAGGGTTGAATCATATATGAGCATTTATTCCAATAATACAGGCAGTATGGGAGAGCAGCACGTCATCCACAAAAATATGCTCTGTAGCCTGTGATAAGCCAGCTATTTATATAGGGTAGGACAAGGATTACATGGGGAAGTAGGGATTACAGTCATGGGGAAGTAGGCTATGCAGGCTTTTGCGGAACTCCATGTTTGGGCAACAAGGTTGTTAATCTTTCCATGATAATAGGCAGTTCATAAATGAGAATGGACTGCACTCTAAGGTTGACTCCCAATTCCAAGTTTGACTCCCAGATCCCAGGACGTACAACTCCCAACCACATTAGAATGTCCTTTCTTTAACCAGAACAAGGCAATCGCGGTTAACAGAGCATGATTAATATTTCCCATAACCATTGCTAGTCTTCAATATTCTATTTTTGTCCCTAACAGTATCACATTGGTCAAGAGGTCTGTCTTGTTTGCTGTTAGCATATTTTCCTTCCATACCATGACAACCGGGCCAAGAGAGTTGATAGAGTACCGATAACTATCATTTATATATAATCTCATCATTTCCAGAGCACTTTAATGAATTTGGGTCATTTAATCTTCCTAAAAGCCCTTTAAAGAAGACAGATGGGAAAATTCAGGTTCAGAGAGGTTCAAATGGCTTGACCCAGATTTCACAATCAGCCACTGACAGAACCAAGTTCACATCCAGATTCTTCTGACTCAAAATAGCCAACTCTACCTTGCACCAGAGAATATTCTCTGGAATGTACCTTAATTTGAGGGAATATTTTAAAAGACTAGACATGATTAAACCAGTTCATCTACTTGCAGTACGAGTGGTAACCACTTTTCTCTGAAAGATATCCAAGACCATTCATTCCCCAAGAATGGAATGGTTTATTCTCTAAAAGAAAAATAGTTATACTAAAGGCTGCTTAGAGGTCCAAAATGAAGAATCTAGTATTGATGCATATATTACTCTAAGTTATCTTGACCTTCAAGTGCAGGTCAGGATGAGCTTTCTTTCTCTCTCCACTATGCCACTTCCTACTAAATCCCAAAGAAATGTCTCTGTAGAGCTCTCCAGAAAATAGCCCGACTGGTTTCCTTCGCTCTGTCCTCTCCTATTTTCTTCTTTCTTTCTTTCTTTCCTTTCCTTTCCTTCCCTTTCCTTTCCTTTCCTTTCCTTTCCTTTCCTTTCTTTCTTTCTTTTTTTTTTTTGGCTTGGATCTGCTTTTTATTTTATTTTTTTACTTTGGGCAAATCATTTTATTTTATTTATTTTTATTTTTTAATTTTTTTCTTTATTGATTAAGATATTACATATGTGTCCTTATCTATTTTCTTGCACTTCTACTCAAAGAGCTTCAGAACCATAGCTTAGCCTTCATGATCCTTGAATTCAGCCTTTAATTCACCATTTCCTGTCTTTCCTCTGAGCGATCCCAGGAGGTCATTAGATGCCCTCTCTGTGCCTGCCAAGCCGGATATATTTTCCAAGTCAAATTGTCTACATAATTGGGCAGATAGAAGCCTACTTTTAGAGAAAATGGAAAAGGATATTTAAAATTGAGATTGTCGTGGACGTGTGCTTACTACATCTATTGTCTTTTGTGTTCCTTTATTCTGTAGCTATGACATCTCGAAATGCCAGCTGGCAAAGAAAAAAGGCTTGGAGATCCCTATTCCTGACTAGATATATTACTGAATTCTGTTATTCTTATTTATGTCACCCCCCTTCAATCTCTTTGAAAAACAGAGAATGGCTATTTAGAAATGTCTCAGGGGTGTCATTAGAATTTTGTTTCTCCCGGTTGTTGCACATATCATTCAATAAATATTGTGGAACAAATGAATTGACATGAAGCTGAATTTATTTTTTTAAGGAGGGCGATTTTTTTGTTGTTAATCCTCACCCGAGGATATTTTTCCCATTGATTTTTTTAGAGAGAGTGCAAGCAAGGGAGAGAGACGCAGAGACAAAACATCAATGAGAGACACATCGATTGTTTGCCTCCCACCCACCCCTGACTGAGGCTGGGGATTGAGCCTGCAACTGAGGCATGTGACCTTGACTGGAATTGAACCCTCGACCCTTCAGTCCGTGGGCTGATGCACTATCCACTGAGCCAAACTGGCTAGGGCAGCTGAATTTATTTTCACTGTAGCACCCATGCATGTACTTTGGACTGAAATTTTTTTTAAAACCTAATTTCATGGAGAAAAGCCTTTCAAAAGCTTTTCTTATGATTCCTTTTCAAAATACTCCCCCTTTCCAAAATTCCTTGATTAGTGCCAAGCAGTGCTTTGTCATAGATTTAGAATGTTACAAATTCATTTCCCAAATTTTGGGCCCTTTATCTCTCCCCCACTGTTATTCTCTGATTCATGGTTTATGCCACAAAAATAAGGTGAAAACTCTGAGCAAAGCTACATCTGACTCTGAATTTTCTCAATAGTGTCTGTCATAAATTTGGGGGACTAGTGCCTTATATAGTCCTTAATGTTTCACTCTGCATAATGTATCTCCCTCATACCACAGATAACTCAGATTCACATTTATTTGGTCAAGACCATTTGGATATTGAGAATGTGCTTCATTGTGTTTCCTTAACATTGCAAACTCAAAGTTTGCCTTCCCCCTGCATATATTAAAGCCTGCAGTCTTCTTCCTTAAATCTGCAGTGTCAAATTCCGACTTCTTTTTCTCTGCACTCTCTAAATGAACCAAGACTTGCTCTGAAATTCTAGGCATGACCCTAGCAATGAAGAGATAGCCTTTATGAGAGACAAAAACATGGATTGTCATTCTGCTGCCTGCATAGCAAATTGATTACATTACTCCCAAGTTTTAAAGGAGGGCAACCTGATTCACTGTGAAGTCTAAAGTTAAAGTTGTTAGTTGATGTTACATGACAACAGGAAATTCTGTGGATTTTTAGTACCTACTCAGTACCTTTTATCTTTTTTGTTGGGCAACTAGATGTTATACAGCCTAAATTTGAGTTTTCTCTTACTCCTTTCACTCCTCCAGTGATTACGCTACATTGTATACTAGTGGCCTGGTGCACGGATTCGTGCACATTAAAAGGAAATTAATTAGAAGAAATATTTTAATATCGCTATTCACCCTTTTTCTATAATAGAAATGTTAACAAAACAACCAAATTCACAATTGACAATGACAGATTGAAACACATGTGTGCGATTGGCACCAGCTGAGCTTTATATGTATTGCTTGTGCACGAGTCAATGTTTATTTTTAAATTGCCAGTGCACGTCATATGTACTGGCCAGTTGGTCGGTCAGGCAGTTGGACGGACAAATGGTTGGTCAGTTAGCCTTTTATATATATAGA
>NW_006297510.1:214301-215094 GCF_000327345.1 Myotis davidii
CCTTTATTCTCTTTCCCACCCCTTCAATAAACCCTCCATACTGACTCTAGTTGTACATCTTTCCAGAACCAAGACCCATGATGGCATTCTTCTGGCATTGGATTTCTGAAAAAAAAAAAAAAATCTGGCTTCTCAGCTGGACAGTGAAAACCTTCCACAAATTTCTCTTCACCTGCTATTACAGCTTCATCTTCTTTTGTACCTATGTTCCAGCCATACTGTTGTAGCTACTGCTTTGAATGCAACCAGCTCTCATCCATTCTCTGGGTCAAGCTCAAGCTTACTTCTCACTTTAGCTGCTAACCACCATTCCTTCGCTGCCATGTCTGACGAAGGAGTTCTACCCATTCTCTATGACCTTCCTCCAAATAATTTCTTCACAGAGCCCTATACCACCCTTGCATTTGGACGTTATCTTTAAAAAAATATAAATTAAATATATATATATTTCAGAGAGGAAGGGAGAGGAAGAGAGAGATAGAAATATCATTGATGAGAGAGAATCTTTGATTGGCTTCCTCCTGCATGCCCCATACCAGGGAACAAGCCCACAACACAGGCATGTGCCCTGACCAGGAATCAAACTGTGACCTCCTGGTTTCTAGGTCAATGCTCAACCACTGAGCCACTCGGTCTGGGCAGGAAAATCAATTTATGATGAAAATGTATGTTGAAGTCCCATAAAGTAGGAATTTAGTATATCTTTAAGTCAGGTCTTCTGGCAGCCTTGTGAAAGTGTGCATTTCCTGTGCCATTTATTAGTCTCATAATTATTAATAAGTATTATTATTCT
>NW_006297510.1:218539-220352 GCF_000327345.1 Myotis davidii
CACCAGCTGAGCTTTATATGTATTGCTTGTGCACGAGTCAATGTTTATTTTTAAATTGCCAGTGCACGTCATATGTACTGGCCAGTTGGTCGGTCAGGCAGTTGGACGGACAAATGGTTGGTCAGTTAGCCTTTTATATATATAGATGCTATATTCAAAGGAAATTTAGCTTGACCACTGAATTAAACTAGCTGGAAATCGTAATCCTGTTGCTTTGCCTTGTTCATTCTGTCATGTCTTTGGACCCGGGGCTGGTAGTATGCAGTATTCACAGCTTCAGGATGTCTTAATTCCATGTTGCTTTGGGTGAGTCTCCAATGATGGTGACAAGATAGCCAAGAGGAAGGGAAGCTGAAGAGGGTCAGGAGTGGGCATTCCAAGCAGAGGCAGCTATAGGTGAGGAACAGCAGAGAGTGTTTGGGAAACTGCAAACAGTTGTGTTACTTGTGATAGGGGCGTTTTCCTAACAAAGCAACAAAATGGGAAGAGATGAGGCTGGGACAGCTGGGCAAGGCCAGATCAGGGGGGCATGATGCCGTGCTGAGAAGTTGGTGCCTTCTCACATAGCACAGGGAGCCACTCAGGGGTGTCAGCCAGGAGTGCTGCTGTTACAGTTACACTTACATACATCACTCAGGCAGCTGTATGGAGAGCAACTTTGAGAAGAGCAATACTGACAAGTAGATCAAAATGGGAGGTAGCATGGAAACCCAGGCAAGAGATGACGAGGGCCTAAAGTAAAGGGAATGGCGAAGACAGGCTGAATCTGAGAAATATTTCACAGGAATATTTGGTGGTTCGATGGTTCTGGGGAGGGAAGGAAGGAGTCCCGGTTCTGGTGGATACATGGCAAGATGATGGTTGGTTGCAGCTTGGACTGACAGTTCAGGAGAGGTAGCAGCCGATCCATTCTTTCTCTTATATGTTTATGTTAGTATAAATTTACAGTATTTATATTGGTCCTTCCAGGGTCTAGTAGCTGGAAGATGGTGAATGGGGTATGGAATATGTTGAGTTTGAGGTGCTGGTGACATACTCACCTGTAAATGTCTGACAGTGAGAAATGGAACTTTGAAGCTTGCAGGAGAGGTGTGGGCCAAAGATATTAATTCGATCTATGACTCACCAGCTCATAAATGGTAGTTGAAACCATGAGAGTAAATTTATCTAGAGAAGGATTGTGTGGCTGAAGAACACTGGCCTTCGTAGAACTCTGGAAGATGTGAACATTAAAATGTTTACTTCGTGACTTTCATTCTTTAGTATGTAATAACAATATCTAAAGGTTTGCAAAGACATGTAGAGAAAAGTGTCTCTCTCTCCAACTCTCTCACCTGCCTATGGTGTTCCCAGCTTTGTAGGCTGCCCCTTTTATTGTTATTTGGTTTACCCTTTCAAAGATCTTGTCTACACATGCAAACATCTGCAAATATATTTGTGGTTGTTGGGATTATTTCACACTATGTTGTGTAGTGTTCACTTGGGTGTTCTCTTTTTACTTAAGGATCCCTCAGTACTTTTCTCATGCTGGAGGAAGATGCCAGAATAGGGGAAGAGAGCTGGGGAATGATAGGGACATTTTCCTAGAGGAGGTGGGAAGGAGAGGGATTAAGAGCAGGAGGGCACAGGAAAAGGCGTGTCCATGAATGAGAGAGAAGGGCTGCCTCTGAAGACAAAGTGATAGGTAAGGAATGGTGGTGGGAAGGATAACGGAGTGAATGTTAAATGTCCATTAGATGTCAGTGGTAATTAGTAGAGACTAATTCCCATAGCTAGTATTTACTTTTTTTTTAAGTTGGACTGGTAAGGAAAG
>NW_006297510.1:220412-262216 GCF_000327345.1 Myotis davidii
CAGTTGGCACCATGAGCCCCCAAAACAAAGGGCTGCAGAGTCTTTTTAGATAAGGGGGTTCATTTTCTGACATAAATCAGACAGCCAAGATCTTTTATAGCAAGAGAAGCTATCTACCATATGAAGAGAAGCTGAAGGGCATACACACTGCATTTAATAGCTGTGCAAGAGTCAACCGCCTCAGCTCCACTCAGATGGGGAGGACAGGTACACGGTGTGGGGTGCCAGGATTCCAAGGTTCAGTTTCTATCTAACCAGCCCAGTAACTCAGTTTCCTTCACTTTATCCAGACTTCATCAAAGCCCAAGGGGACCAGTTTATGCTATCCAATTCATGGAAGTAAACGGATAACCCAGAATGACAGTTTTATTTCTCACTTTATCCTAATTCTCTCTCTTTGAAACTGTCTTGTTATATCTAATACTAGTATACTAATGTTGCCTTAAACCTTTTTATGGAACAGCATGGGGTTTAAGTATAAATCCTACATCTATTAAAACGGGAAATTATATTTTTTAGAGACTAGAGTTGTTACTCCATTCCAGAGCCCTGAATCTTTTTTAAATACATGTATAAATATTTATTGATTTCAGAGAGGAAGGGAGAAGGAGAGAGGGATAGAAGCATCAATGGTGAGAGAGAATCATCGATCGGCTGCCTCCTGCAAACTCCACACTGGGGATCGAGGCCCACAACCCAGGAATGTGCCCTGACTGGGAATCAAACTGTTAACTACCTGGTTCATAGGTCGACACTCAACCGCTGAGCCATGGCACCTGTGCAGGGTTCTGTATCTTAGAAATAAGAATAAAAATCAGATTTTTTCTGATGATCTTAGAATCTTGGCATAAGAAATTGGATAGTCATGAGGACTGTTTCATACTACCCCAAAATGGAAGTCCCCCTCTAGTGATAAGAATATTCATGCCTTTCATTCTTTAACACGTAATAATAATATCTAAAGGTTTGAAAAGGCAGGTAGAGAAAAGTGTGTTTTTCTCCAACCTTTTTGCCCTGGCTCTGATGTTCCCAGCTCTGTAGGCTGCCTTACAAGTACAGCAGCCGTCTCCCTCGAACAGGCTGGATAAAAGCTGAAGTTCTCACAATCCACTTTCCCCTTTTAGATCCTCCATGAAGACCCTTATGGTCCTTTGACTTTCATTACCAGCCTGTCCTGCTACAGAATTCATTGTAGTCATAACTTTCTTTAGTTACTTTCCAGGCCTAAGGATATAATTTCATTCAATTCTGCAGATAGTTGGAGAATGCTTAGTGTGTTTTTCAAACTGCCAGGACTACAAAAATGAATAAGCCCTGGTTCTTACTTTTCTGGAGTTCAAAAGGCATTAAAACATAAACAGCTAATTATAACCCAGTGTTAGAAGTGCTCTGGGGGCACAGAGGTCAATGATTAATTCTGTCTGAGAGGTTGGAGAGATTCACAAACGGAATTGACAATAAAGACTGAGTAGGAGGTTTTTTTTTTAAGCTGAGAGAGAGAGAGAAAAAATGAGCTCTTCCTACCAGTGGGGCAGTGAGTAATGTGTAGCCAGAGCACAGAATGAGAACAAGAGGGTAGTGAATCGCAGGTGGAGACCACGGTTTAAAGGATTTTACATGTTATACTAAGGAATTTGGATTTTATCTGATAAGCAGTTGAACAGTGCAGGGCTTTTGAGGAGGGGGAGACTGACAGAAATAATTGTAGGCAGGGAGCTAAAGCCATAGAGATTGGTAGACTGACCGTGGAACAATTAGTTGAAAAGGTGGTCAGATTCTGAACTAAGGATGTCATAGGTAAGTGAAGAAGGGATGGAGAAATGGGAAAGTCACACTAAATGAATGAGGTCAGGGGAGAAGGGAGAGGGAGGAATTGGGTGAAGTGAAATTTTTAAATTGGGGAACTGGGATATGATCCTTCAAAAAACAAACAAAATATAGCACACACAGGAAAAGCTACTCAAAGGTCAGTGAATAGAGAAAAAGAGCTATGTATGGGACATACTGAGTTCTACTTGCCCAAGGACATTCATGTGGAAATTTCCTATATTGACTATATGTATTCACTTTCCAGAAAGAATTTGAAAAACAAAACAAAACAAAAAAAAAACCCATAGCAATAAGATTCCTGCAGTTTAAATAGTAAATCAATGAAAATAGTAGGGATTAGCAGAGTTGATATAATTGAGCTTCAAATTTGGTCTGATCTCCTCTGCAGCCAGGACAATAAGAGGAAACATAATGATTTATGTAGTTAATGTTGCATGCAAGAAGCATGCAGCTTTCTAAGCAAATGCCATGTCTTTCCTGGCTCTAAATAATAATAATAATAACAACAACAACAAAAACAAATAGCTGTCATCTGAGTGCTTGATATAGACAGGAACTATTGTGAGTACATGTAAGATCTTATTTAATTCTTACAGCAACCCTATGAAGGAGAAGCTCTTTCTAGAATAAAGACTCCATGGCCCAGAGTATGAAGGACATGTAATACAGCTAACAAGGAATGGGGCCTGGATTCAAACTCAGGCAGTCCTGGACTCTTAAACAATGTTACATTTGATGTGATTATTGGCTAGTGTCCTCAACAATACTTTTATAGCAAAGAACAAAGGAAATTTTATGTGGCTGCTTCTAGTGGCCTTTGATAATTGTGGAAAGCTTAACATTAGAGACCAAAAAAATGATGACAGTTCTCCAAGGATAAAGGTCACTGTTGCCCAAAATGTGTTCTGCAGAATACTAAGATATGCCAAAGAAAAATGAATCCAAAGATAAACTTTGGAAATACTTGTGTTGGAAATTCATGAGTAATTGAGCATTGAGTCTAGAAGTAGAGAAACATCATTAGCTTTCTTTAGCCCGATGTTGCTTATATGTATTTGACCAATTGTAATGTTCTAAGGAACACACTTTGGTAAAAAAAAAAAAAAAATTCAAATCTGTAGTAAACTTTGAAAACCAGGCAAGGAGATAGCACAGTTGGTTCTCTACTGTGGATGTTAAGAAACCTAGCCATTGTCTTTCTGGGAACATCAGAGGAAGAAGCTATAACAGGTATCTCTGAAGATGAAGCCTGGATTTTTCTCTCAAAAGTAACTTTTGATATGATCTAGCAGTAAAGCCCTATGAACCTAGAGACCAGAGTGGTTTCTTCTAGAGAATCCAAAGGTAGGCAGTAAGTTATCTCTCATGCACATAGAAAATTCTTTGTACTTTTTTTATGGAATATCTCACTGAATAATCTGCCTTTCCAGTCAAACTACCAACAAAAATTTCCATCAATAACTTGACAAAATTAACTTGCTCCATGGCATTCTTAATTGGTAACTGGTTGAATTTTGAAGTATGTCTACCAAAGATAGCAACTGTTGCCTCTATTACAATTACTGTTGAATCTTTTTTAGTGGTTAGATGCAAAGGCCGATTGTTATTTGCAGGTATAGCATTTTTGTTATATAGTTCATCTCAACAGAAGATTAAGGTATAGATGTATGGGTAGCTAGTATATGGTCCTGTGTAATGTTGCTTGAGTAAGTGGATTCCTTTTCTGACACTGAAATGTTAGAAGAATATATCAATCTGTGTGTCTTGGTGCTTAGCAAGTTCCAGTTCACAGAGCCCATAGCTAATGGAAACATCCAAGAGACTGTTGAAAAGACAGGTGAGGAGTTCAGAAGAGAAGTCTGGATTGAGGAGTAATGGGTTAGGGGGATGGGAAGCCTAGGAAGAGGGATAGAGTCCTTCTAGAAAGAGAATATTAAAATATGTTTATGGAAAGAAGACCAAGGACCTACCTTGATTGTGTACTTGTTTGTAATTGAATATGGCCAGTTAGAAATGGTTTCCTGGTGTGCATTACCTATGTAAATGGCTGACTTCTGCAGATGCCTAAACGTATCCTTTGTGTTTTTTTTGTTTTTTTTTTTACTATATTAATAATTAAAGTTGACTTTTCTCGGTATCTGCAAATTCTGAGTTACATTATGGTACCACTCTGTCTGCTACCTACAGGTCATAAGTAAATCCATCTGATCCTTTTCTTATAATTTCTTAGTATTGTGTCAAAGATAGAAACAGCCTATATTTTTAGGTTTAGCAGTGAGAATCATTCCCAGTCTTTTTACATTAGTTTCACATTAATGTAAGATTTGTGAGCTTTGTTGAATAAACAATATCCCACATGCTAGAAGGTGAGCTCTTCAAGGGTAAAGGACAGTATGTCATATATCTTTATCTCTGTAGTGCTTAGTATAGAAGTATGTGTTGATTAAATGAATGGATGAATACACTTTGGAGTTTTCCTGTTCCCTGATGGATTTTTTTGGCTGATTTTCAGCTGTTGTTTTTATTTTTCTCATTTCTTATGTTATCATTCTTTCCCCAAATCCCTTAATATACCTGTTTAGGTTGTCATATCATTTCCCATTAGACTGATAATATCTAAGTTGTTTAGGTTAACCCTGACTTGAGCATTTTCTGGGCTTATTTTTAGGCTTTTTAAATTTATCATCTGAAAAGATTAAAAAGTGTTTGCATAGATACTTCTGTAGGCATGTACACGCCATTTTTATGTATATGGGTTAATCTTGAGTCTCCCGTAGTAGGAAAGAGCATTAGAAAATGATTGTCTTCACTGGGAAAATAATCTTTTGTGCTATGAGAAATGTAACTTTCAACCTGGAACTTACCTTTTTTTCCCAGAAATTTATTAACCCTTAGGTCAGTCCCTTCATTTTTTTTTAGTTATAATTTCTTGATATGTTCGTTTAATTTATATTCAATTATAGTTGACATACGATATTATATTATTTTTGGGAGTATAACATAGTGATTAGACATTAATATATGTGACAGTGATCACTATGATAGGTCTAGTAACCATGTCACCATACATAGTTATTACAGTAGAATTGGTTATATTCCCTTGCATTACATCCCTGTGACTTATTCCATAACTGGTAGTTTGTATCTTAGCCCCCTTCACCTTTTTCACCCTTCCCCCTCCCCTGTCCTCTCAGGCAATCATCTGTTTGTTCTCTGTTTTATTTTAAGTTTGTTTCTGTTTTATTTTACTTGTACATTTGTTTTGTTTTGTAGATTCTACATACAAGTGGAATAATATGGTATTTGTCTTTTTTCTGACCTATGTCACATAGCATAATGCCATCTAGATCATCTATGCTGTCATAAATGGCAAGATTTCATTATTTTTCATTGCTGAGTAGTATTCCATTATATATATAGGTACCACATCTTCTTTATCCTTTCACCTATTGATGGACACCTAGATTACTTACACACTGAACATAGGGGTACATACATCTTTTCAAATTAGTGTTTTCTATTTCTTTGGATTAATATCCAGAAAAGTGGGATTACTGAGTCATATGGTAGTTTCAGTTTTAATTTTTTGAGAGACTTCCATACTGTTTTCCACAGAGATTGCGCCAATCTGCATTCCCACCAGCAGTGCACGAGGGTTACCTTTTCTCTACATCCTCGCCAGCACTTGTTGTTTGTTGATTTGTTGATGACAGACAGCCATTCTGACAGGTGTGAGGTGATGCCTCACTGTGGTTTAATTTGCATTTCCCCAATGATTTGTGATGTTGAGCATCTTTTCATGTCTGTTGGCCATCTGAATGTCTTTTTGGGAAATTTCTATTCAGGTCCTCTGCCATTTTTTAATCAGATTGTTTGGTGTGTGTGTGTGTGTGTGTGTGTGCTTGTTTTTCTTTGTGTGTGTGTGTGTGTGTGTGGTTTTTTTTATGTTAGGTTGTATGAATTTCTAAATATATTATAACTATTAACCCCTTATCAGATATATCATTTGCAAATATCTTCTCCCATTCAGTAGATTGCCTTTTCAGTATATGGATGGTTTCCTTCCCGGTGAAGAGCTTTTAGTTTGATGTGGTCCCATTTATTTTTGCTTTCGTTGCCTTCGCCCTGGAGACAGATTCAAAAAATACTGCTAAGATGTATGTCAAAGAATTTACTCCCGCAGATGATCGGGTGTGCAGGGGCTGCTCCCACAGAGCAGGAGTCGCTTTGGTGAGGGCTCTGGTGCTGCCGAGGCCACCTGTTGTGTGTGTCGGTTATGGAGCTGCTTGGGAGGGGATCTGCTTCTGGCTGCACTGGGGTAGCAGCTTGGTAATAGGTGTGATGGGAGGCAAAGCCAGCCACTGCTTGTGCCAGGCTTGGGGCCCTGTGGTAGGAGATACGATGCAAGCTGAAGCTGGCTGGCACTTGTGTCAGGCTTAGGGCCACTTGGTAGGAGCTACAACATAAGCTGAGGCGGGTGATGGCCTGTGCTGAGCTTGAGGGCATTTGGAATAGGCTTCCACATGTGTGTGAGGTCTGAAGCCATTTGGAGCGTGAGCAGGTTGGGTGGACCAAATGGTGTTAGCCAGGTTCATGGAGAGTGACATACTTGGCACCCACCTGATCCAGGCCAGCCAGGTGGCAGGAGAATACAACAAAAGAAACAAAGGAACAGATGTGCCCACCTGCACTCTATCCCCTAGAGAGAGTTCCCACTGATCCCGGACCCTCCAGCTTTCAACCCTAAAGTTAGTCAATTTCATTCCTCTCTGTGTGACCCAGGCACTTCTTCTCAAAGTGCTGCATTCACGCTAGAACTTGGGAGCAAGTGAGTTTGTGTTTGAGCCCTTTAAGAGCAGCGTCTTGGTCTCTTGCTCTTCCTCTTTCTTGGACATAATCCCTGATGGTTTTCAAAGCCACATTTCGTGGGGTTCCTCATTGTGGCACAGGTCCCCTGGGCTGGGGAGCCTGGTTTGGGGGTTGGACCACCGTGGCTGAGATCTCTCCTGTTTGTGAATCACCATTCTGTGAGTGTGGGGCCTGCCCACACTAAATCCCTGCTCCTCCCACCCATCTCAATATGGCTTCTTTATAGCCTTATTTTTAGGTCTTTTGTTCAGCTAGTCTTCAGTGATTCTCAGCGATGGTTGGTCTATATTTAATTGTAATTTCCATGTGTATGTGGGAGAAGGTGAGTTCAGGATATACCTACTCCACTATCTTGACCCTGCTTCTAGAACTTATTTTTAACTTCGTATAGGAGTTTTATTGAGATATCATCTACATACCATATAGTTCACCCATTTCAAGTGTTTAATTCAATGGTTATTAGGATTTTCACAGTTGTGTAACTATTATACAGAATCAATTATAGAATACTTTCCTCGCCCCAAAAGAAACCCTAGATTGTTTTGGTCATTCTCTATTTCTCCCAAAACAACCCTTTTCCAGCCCTAAATAATCACTGATATGCTTTCTGTTTCTACAGATTTGCTTATTCTGGACATTTCATATAAATGAATACTATGGGGTGTGGTATTTTGTAACTGGCTTCTACATAGCATAGTGTTTTAAAGAACATCTTTGTTGTACCATGTATTAGTACTTCATTCTTTTTATTACTGAATGTTATTCCGTCATATGGATATGCCACATTTTCTTAATCCATTCAGCAGTTGATGGACATTTGAGTTGTTTCCACTTATTGACTAATAGGGATAATGGTGCCATGAGCATTCATGTAAAAATACTGAGACTCATTTTAAAGAAATGATCCTGTAGTTTTTGTTATTGTAATAGAGGAGGCCATAGGATCAGATATGGCAAGAATGTACAGCAGTGTGTGCCAGGAAGGGAAAAAGTAGGCCATCACGATGAATTTACTGGAAGAATTTAAGGCCAAGTCTAACTACTCATAAGGGACTCAAGCCTGGACACACAAAGCTTAAAATTATGGTTCTCCTAGAGCAGTGGTTCTCAACTTATGGGTCTCGACCCCTTTGGCAGTCGAACGACCCTTTCACAGGGGTCTCCTAAGACCATCCTGCATGTCAGATATTTACATTATGATTCATAACAGTAGCAACATTACAGTTATGAAGTAGCAATAAAAATAATTTTATGGTTGGGTTACAACATGAGGAACTGTATTGAAAGGGCCAGAAGGTTGAGAACCACTGTCCTAGAGACTGTTACGGCTTTTCGCTGACCACAGACAACGGAAGTTTGATATTTTCCTGTATTTGTCTGAAAATTGAAACACACTTTACCCAGTGGTACTATTCCTGGGGACTAGAATTCCTCAATTTTAAAACCTCTGTAGTACTAGTGTACTTTTGAATGGTGAAGACTAGCTACTGTTATTTTTGTCTTAGCTTATTTTAAGGCATAACCGTTAGGATTTTTAATGAATTCTCTTCTTGTGTTGAAGTTTTGATGAGTACATTTATTCTATAGACAATAATGTCTTAGTCTCTGATCAGGAATTTGTGAAAAATATCTCAATAATTGAAGGTAAACTAAAGCTAATTAACATTGTCAGATTCTGTCTCTTGGAACTCACTCAAGATACAGATTGATGGGTCAAGGGTGTATCCCCAAAATAGAGTACATCTAGATATATTAACCTGTAGACTTGGTCCAAATATTTATTATAGCAGTAGTCTACACACATAATTTGATGATTTTGTCACATATCCAGCAGACTTTGTCAAATCTTAGATCTCATCCTAGTAATCTTAAGCCAGTGATTTCATTTTGTACCGATGATGGAAAATATACAATAATTTCCCAGTTCAAGGGTATCTCTAATAATGACTAGAGGGCTATAACTCAAGTATATATACAGAGAGCAAATGTTGGATGATAAATCAGTTTCTGAGCACTCTATATGTATATTTTCTGCCAAGCTCAATAAGTCTTTGTAGATTGCTTTTATTTAAGATAACTTAAGTGCTTTTTAAAAAATATTTTTATTGATGTCAAAGAGGAAGGGAGAGGGAGAGAGAGAGCAACATCAGTGATGAGAGAGAATCATTGATTGGCTGCCTCCTGCACACCTCACACTGGGGATTGAGCCTGCAACCCAGGCATGTGCCCTGACCAGGAATTGAACTGTGACCTCCTGGTTTATAGGTCCACACTCAACCACTGAGCCACACCAGTCGGGCTAAGTGCTTTCTTTTAACAGGAAGTTTTCAGCATGCCTGAGTTTCCAAATCTAAACAGTTCAGAATAAGGAGAGAAACAACAATAATAATAATAACCAACATTTATGGAATACTTAGAATGGGCTGGGTGGGGTTCTAAGAAAGTTGTACATATTGAATACAAACCATACTGGCTCATTAATCCTCCTGATGGGCTGAGTGCTTAAGTCAGTTTCCTAGCCTCAGAAAGTGGCAGAGCCTAATTGTGAATTAAAGTCTCTCTGACCACAAAATCAGGCTCTCAAGCACTCTTCTAAGTCCCCCCTCAGCCATGGTGATAAAAGGTATGCAAAATGCAATGTGAAAAAAAATCTTATTTTTCTTTACATGCTTCAGTATCTCTTAAAATGCAGATATCACTGGAAGAAATGGGATATTATTATAAAATCCCAGTAAGGTTTAAATAACTTCTATATAACACCTTTATGCTGATAAAATTTTAGTAGGAAAGGGGTTGGAATTAAGAACTCTAAGTGCATGAAATAGGGACAGTGTTAAGAGAAACAGATTAGAAACAAGAGCCTGGTAGTCCTGACATTTTTACTGTTTTGCTCAAGGCAGCCCTAAAATATGCATACTTTAACTTTCCACCCTGTGCACCTCTCCTTAATTAACACTGGTAATGCCAAGGCACATTGATGTCTTTTTCCATCTTGTTTGAGGTTACTTTTTACTTTGTATTGGATACAATTTTGCAGTATAGCTTTAAATATTTTTATTATAATTGAAAGTCTATGTGCCATTCCCAGTTTTTAAAATAGATCATGCTTGCACAATTTGTCTTCATCTTCTTTTTAGAAATTGCTAATTTGCTAGACTTACAGTTGCTGTAATGGTTCTGTAGGATGTATTACATTTGCCTGAGTCCAGATTGATTTAGCTGCTTTTAATATTGTATGAGGGTAAAGCTAGATTTCTCAGGGCCTATTCTTTTTAGATGCAGACCTTTGTAGTTGTTTCCACTTAAGGAAGTAGACTCTGTGTGTGTGTGTGTGCTTTTATACACTTTAATGTATAATACTGTGTAAAAGGCATTGATCAGTGGAAAGTGACCATTTCAAAATACCATTATACAGCTATATAATTACACATCCTAAGAAAGTTCCATTTAAAGAGTAGACAATGTACTTTGAAAACACTTGGCTTCTGTAAATTAATTACACAAAGATGGTTGTAATGTTCTTTATCATAACTAACTAGAGGCCCAGTGCATGAAATTCATGCACAGGGGCCGGGTGTCCTATAGCCCGTCCTGTGCCCTCTTGCAGTCCAGGACCCCTCGCTCCTTACTGTCCGCCTGCTCGATGCTCCTTACCGCTCAGCTTGCTGCTCCTTAGTGCTGCCTCTGCCATGGAGACAGGAAAGGCTCCTGCCACCTCCGCTGCACTCGCCGGCCATGAGCCTGGTTTCTGGCTGAGTGGTGCTCCCCCTGTGGGAGCGCACTGACCACCAGGGAGCAGCTCCTGCATTGAGCATCTGCCCCCTGGTGGTCAGTGTGCGTCATAGCGACCGGTCATTCTGCCGTTCAGTTGATTTGCACATTAGGCTTTTATTATATAGGATATATAGCTAGTAATGATTGCCAGAAGGGCCAAGAGACATCATGGTTTCAGCAGGTAGAGGTAAGAACAATCTGATTCATCTCTTATATCCATTACTTGGTTAGGAAAATTTTTACTTGGCTAGAAATTTTTTAAAATGTAATTTTGTATCTTGACAACCACATTTATACACTTGGTGACATAAAATTAATCAGATACATCTATGTAGTTGTAGAATGGATGGAGTGTGTTCAGCTCTATGGAGAATAAGAAATTAATAATGGATGGGAGACTTTTTTTTAGGATGACTAGCTGCAGGAAGAAATTGTGATGATAGGGCCATGTGCAGTGAATTTGAATTAGTGTTCTTTCGGGAACTACTAGAGAAATATAATTTACAAGATAATGAAGAATGTAAATAGATTCTCTGGAGTCGTTGTCTGATCGCTGACATGTATTCTCTGTATTGAAATTACTCTATACACATTCTAATAATTAGAGAATCAGTAGGGGTGAGATGTACATGTATAACTTCAAAAACAGCAGAATATATATTGGAACAATGTAAATTGATAGCCAGCTGATAAAATGAGTAAAATTTGTATTTGTGGTTAAGCTTTAAAACAACTTAACAGTGGTAAGTATCTCAATGATCTTTTATGGGAACGATCTCCTGTGCTTTATAGATACTGCATCAAAAAATATCTAGCATTTGGATGGTTTTTTTTTTAAACCTCACCCCAGGATATTTTTTCCACTGATTTTTAGAGTGTGGAAGGGAGGGGGAGAGACAGAGAGAGATAAACATCAATGTGAGAGAGACATATCAAATTGGTTGCCTCCTGCACATGCCCTGACTGGGCTCGGGGGATCGAGCCTGGAACAGAGGTCCGTGCCCTTGACCAGAATTGAACCCAGGACCCTTCAGTCAGTGGGCAGATGCTGTGTCCACTGAGCCAAACTGGGTAGGGTCAGATAACTTTTAAAGGTGTTGGCATATGTGTTTTAAATATAAGCCTTAATTTATAAAGGCTAAATGACTTAATTTCCCAGCCCCTAAAAAAAAATATGCCCTAGCACAGTCCTGTAACCGTGATCATGTTTATCAGGAAACATTTAGTAAAGTTATCTCTAATTCAACCCCTTGAACATCAGTTGTTCTTGATTATTTTTGTAATCATTTATAAATACCTTTAAAAGAGAATTTAGATTCAAATAAAAAAACTGTATTTTACTTGGTTTCTGGCCAAGATACCTCTTTTGAGCTACTGCTGGCTTTTCAGAGTTTGGGCATGACAGCTTGTCCTGCCTCAGAGCTTCAAGAGGAAAAACTAGCCCCTCAAAAGCAAATTTGTTACTGAGTTTAATAGAAGGTTTATGTATGTTACATATTTGTTTAAGAGAAGGGAACTCCTTTGGCTCATTTAATCCTGTCCTGGTGAATTTAGGTTTGAATGGATACTGAGGGAACATTGATCACACAGCTACGAAATCAGCAAGCCCTGGGAGGCTTCTGATCAAGATCACATTAGCTCTTGCTTTAAGGCATCTTCCTCAGCTCCTACCATTTATCCAGTGGTAGATAATATATGGAGTGAAACAAAAATGGAAAAGACATAGCTGGGCTTTAAAATAAGATGAACATCTTTCTGGACCAGAAATGGAAACAAACACAGGGCACAGTGAGCCGTACGTGGTGAGTAATGGGCTTTCAGCTCCTGTTGTCATAACAGGAATTACAATTTTCCTCACAAGGTGTAGGGGCCCAGAGCCAGACATTTGAAATCAGGGCCCCACAAAAACACACCTGGAAAGACACATACATAGGCATACTTATACGTGAAAGGACATTGGAAAAAGAACAGTTTGGACTGCTGCGGGGGACTACTGCTTATATGCAGCCATGGACCTAATGTATGGAGCCTGGGGAACAGGTGGGGAGTGCACTTGGGAAAGAGAACTTCAGAGCCTTAATACCAGGACATGAACCATGCTGCCTGATGATGAAACTCACAACAACTGCACTCATATCATTCAGTGTGACTGCTGCAGATTACCAATATAAGATCTAAAAGCTCTTACAGACTAGAGGCCTGTGAATGGCAGATGGTAACAGCCACAAAACCACTTGATGGGATGCCCTAACCGGTTTGGCTCAGTGGATAGAGTGTCAGCCTGCAGACTCAAGGGTCCCAGGTTTGATTCCGGTCAAGGGCATGTACCTTGGTTGTAGGTACATCCCCAGTAGGGGGTGTGCAGGAGGCAGCTGATCCATTTATCTCTCTCATCGATGTTTCTAACTCTATCCCTCTCCCTTCCTCTCTGTAAAAAATCAATAAAATATATTTTAAAAAAAACAAAACCACTTAATGGGGAGAGGTGAGTTCCAGCAGGAGAGGAAAACACACACACTCCATCTCTTTCAAAATGTGTCTTCAAACCAAAATCCCAAACACATTAAAAGGTGAGAGAGTCCTTCCAAACTGACCATCAAAAGATGAATTAAGGCTAGATGAAAGTAAAATGATAGAATGGTACAGCAAGTATTGCTTGTAAGCACATTTAGGATATGCTCAAAGACATAAACAAGAAAACACCATTTGTTTAAAAAAATAGCAAGAAACTAAGACAGAAATAGATGAAGAATAAATGGATCTGAAAAAGGCATCTTTGTAAATAAAAACTATCACAACTTTTTTTAATTTTGTTTTATTGCTTAAAGTATTACAAAGAGTATTACATATGTCTCCTTTCCCTGCCCGCCCCCCTTGACATTCCCCTGGCCTCCCCTACTGAAGCTACGAAACCCAATAGACAGGATAGAGTAGACCCAGTCACAGAAGATAAGAGAATTAAAAGATGATTCTGAGGACTTTACTATGCACAGCGCTAAGAGAAAAAGATAAGAAATATAAATGAGCAATTAAAAGAGATTGGGAATTGGCCACAAGGCTCTAAAATATACCTAATCGAAGTCTCAGAAGAGAATGGATAAAATGGCAGAGAAGCAATGTTTGAAGCTGTAATAGCTGAAAATCTTCCAGAACTGAAGAAGGATGTGAGTTTTTAAGGAAATGGTCTCCCGAGAGAAATTTCAAACATCTGGGAAGGCAAGAAAGGCTCTACTTAGGAGCAATTGGTATTCTTCACAGCTCAGCTTTGGGAGGCCCTGGCTGATTCAAATGACCTTTTCTTTTTTTCACTGGAAAACATAAAAACTGAAATGTAATGTGTTGTATATACTAAACCACGTTTTCTGAACAAGGGCACGTATAAATAACTCATTAAAGGAGAATCTGTAGACAACTAGACCCAGAGGATCAAGATATCAAGGAAGACTTCTCTAAAAAATGCCAGTACCTTTGTGAAAAGTAGGTGGCAAGATAATAGTAATTTGTTTTTATACATGGTCTTCAGGATAGTATCACAGTGTTTTCAAAAATAACATTGTGGATGCTGGATAGAGTGGAAAGAAGAATCCTGAATAGGACCTTACATAAGAAGGTAGTACCAGTTGGAACATTTCAATGAAGGTGAATTTCTTTCAGTGAATATTGCAAGGGAGAAAAAATAGAAGAAAAGTCCTGTCAAGTGAAACCTTGTGAACATTGGATGCTGCTTCAAGTTCACAGAAACATTTAGATGATTGTCAGTTAAGTGGTCAGAGATTGGATTTAATTAATATGGACAACTGCTTACATTGGTTCACACCCAGAGGACCTATATGCAGAATCTGGCTGAAGGTAAACTTATTTTGATAAATATCTACTTATTACTGCTCTGTCAAAGCAGCTTGCTACAAAACAAACTGCACACACAACTGTCCTTGAAGATTGAGAACTGATGGGATGTCAATCAAGACAGATAGGAGATTATATTCCTGTCGATGAAAAAGTCATATATTGGTTTCCTACATGACTTTAAATCCTAGAAAACTTATAACATTAGCTATAGGGTAGAGCTTTAAAAAAAAGAATAGATTGGATTTTATTTCTTCTTTAATATGAAGATACATCATTTTGAAACTAAGCATTTTGGAAGACATGCCATTCTCTGCCCAGATATTGAAAAACAGGAAATATTTCCCTAACAGGAAACCTGATCATGAGATTATCTTACTTTCTCCAGTGGGACAATGGGAAAACTCTTCTCACCTCACTTGCATCTCATATCTTTTCTCATAGATATAGGTCCTCCACATTTGTGGATAGGAAGTTCTCTCACCTGAATGAAATATCATCTGTGAACAACAGAAATCTGTCCTCTTATTTTGGTATTTATTGTAACTGGAAAAAAGGTAGCCAAGAGTTCTAATCAGTCACCAGGTATCAAATAGCAGAAGTGTCATCAATGGGAATTGTATTTCCAGCAATTCTAAAGCAAGAAGGGAATCTGTAGTCCTAAATATATTTATTGAAAAGCATAAAAATAAAAAAAAATGATTTAAGCATTCAACCTGAAAAGCTAGAGGAAAAGGCACAGTGAATTACACTACAGTATTAATGGATGTGAAATGAGACCAGAAGAAGTGAAGAGCTTCCCCACACTTCTGGATATGAAGACTCAAAAACATGAAGTCTGTTCTTCCCAGTTTAATCGATAAATTCAGTGTAATTCAACCCCCAAATTTCACCAAGAATTTTGGTATGAAAAGGTGACACTAAAATCATAGGGAAGATCAAAGGGGTCAGAAGAGCTGAGACAATTTTAAGTCAAGAACAATGGGAAAAGGAGGGTCTACCACACACCAACTTATTTAAAGCTGTGGTGTAGCACCTGCATGGGGCGGAGACATGCAAAGAAACCAACGAAATGGAATAGAGAGCTCAAAAGCACACTTGTGTGTTTATGGACTCTTAACGAATTGCCGAGATACCATTAGAAATCACTGGGGGAGAAAACTATACAATGAATGGGCTGGCTTAATAAGTTATCTATGGGGGAAAGTAAAAGTAGATCGTATGTTAACACCAAACACAAATGATTCTGTGTAAAGTCCTAAATGTGAAGAACAAAATGTTAAACGTTACGTAAGTGCAAGGAAGATTTTCTTAAGCAAAACTTAAAAAAAAAAAAAAAAAAAAAACAGAAAATGGAGTAATATGTTAAAATTTAAGTTTTTTGTACAACAGGATGCCAGGAACAAAGTTAAAGGTAAGCTACACAGAGATATGGGTAGGAGATAATATTTGTTGTGCACATAGCTGGCAAAACAATAAGCATCCAGAATATAACCAGAACTTTAATGAGAAAAAGACAATCCAGAGGGGAAATGGGTAAAGAAAACATGAAAAGCCAATTAACACAAAAGAAATTCAACCTCACCAGTAATCAGGGATGTACAAATTAAAATGCACCCATCAAATTGGCCAATACTTAAGTGTTTGATAACCCCAAGTCTTTGATGAAGATGTGGTTTAATAAAAAATCTCATTCACTATTGGTAAGAGAGTAAATTGGGAAAACCACTTAGGAGAGTAATTTGGTAATATGTAGCAATGCAAATGTTACTGGGACCCCAAAATTCCACATCTGGATATGTTCTGTAAAGAATCTCTTAAACAGGTACCCAAGGAGACAGGTAGAAGGGAATTCATTGGATCATTGTAATTGTGAAAAGTTGGAAACTTAAATGCCCATTGACAGGAGAATGTTGTTAGCGTATTAAAGCAGCAGAATAATACCTTACAGCACTTAAAATCACAAATGATTATGCATCAACATGGATAACCCATCAAAACCGTGTTGAAGGCAAAAAAGCAACTCTTAGCATGGTATGTACATTTTTAAACATTAAGTTCTTAAACAGAAAGTTTAAGAACGTGAAAAATAATGCTATGGGATTGAATTACATGAAATGGCCATTTTTGTAGGTAAAAAACCGCCGACTATCAGCGTCTTTGTTAAGTTCATCCTAGTATTTGTGGATATGTTCGTGGTAATGATGGACACGGGATTCAGGATGGCATTACCTCCTTGGGGGCGATGGTGAGGAGGGACTGATATGGTATTGACCAGGGCATGTCGGGGAGCTACAGCTTTAACTGTCATATTTTATTGTTTCAAATATGATTTGAAAACAATAGGGCAAGTGTTAAATGTATTAAAGCAGTGTGTTGGGTACCTGGGTACATTCTTAGTATGTTCTTATACATTGCTGTTGAAATAGCTGATGGTTTTTTATGCAAACCACCATGTTGATAGAGGTATAAAAATTATAATCTCATGACATTATAGAGAAGTATTTACAAAATGGTTATTTTTTTTTTGCTGCTGACTTGTCTGAACATAGCATTCATGAGGCTTTTTGTATAAAATAAAAGGTTGAAAAGCACCTCACCTCACACACCCGGCAGACGCTTCTGATTTTATTTTTGTTTTTTAGCATTACTAAGATCATCATCATAAAAATCCATTCATTAAGTGCCCCTCTTCTGCTTGCTTTTGTGTTTGGTGGTGGTCAGGTGCATCTCTGCCATTTTATATGAAATCTGGTGATGATACTGAACTTACTTTTTTTTTCCTTTCCTTTCTTTTTCTTTTCTTTTCTTTCTTTCTTTCTTTCTTTTTTTTTTTTTTACTTCTTTGGTGCCAACAGGAATCTGCAAGCAGAATATGATCGTCTGAAGCAGCAGCATGAATACAAAGGCCTGTCCCCACTGCTGTCTCCTCCTGAAATGATGCCCACCTCTCCTCAGAGTCCCAGGATGCTGAGCTCATTGCTGAGGCCAAGCTACTTCGTCAACACAAAGGCCGCCTGGAAGCCAGGATGCAAATCCTGGAAGACCACAATAAACAGCTGGAGTCCCAGCTGCATAGGCTAAGGCAGCTGCTGGAGCAAGTGAGGCCCCCCTCTCTTTAACTTGGGACATTTACAAAATCGTGCTTTTTTTCTCTTCAGTAAAACTAAAAAAACAGACTGCCTTTTGAGAAGTGCAATAAGCACCAATTTGTTGAGTACCTAGTATGTGCCTAGCAATGTGCTAGATATCAAGGGACATGAGAAGGAAAACTAGTGTGCTTGTTACTATTTGTTCAAGATTGTTTCCTACAAAAATGTTTTTATTTGAATGATTTAAACTTCATCTTTAAAAAAAAGTACCTAAAGGTTTCCACTAGTTTTCTAAAAGTGAAAATTGTACCTCTTAAAATGGAACTCTCTTTTTAGCAATTAGTATTACTGTAATTTCTGGTATATCTTAGGGTTTTTTCCTTATGTTTTCTAAAATATAATTTTTAAGCCTCCATTGAAAACCTAGTAAGATACTGCATTGTAGTAGACCCTACCTGCACATGGTCCTGGCTTTCTGAGAATTTTACCTTTTCGGATATGTTTTCTCCATCTTGCTTCACAACAGTATGAATTCTCCACTACATTTTTTGTGGCACCCAATGGTTTCACCATTCTCACATGACCTTCTAAATATTTTAATGATTTAGTCTGCTGATTTTTATATATCCTTTTTCACTGAAGCTGTGATTTTTTTTCAACCACGTAAGGGGCACACTCAGACATAAAAACAATATCCATGGAGCTCATCAATGGTGAAATTTCCCAAATTTAATAATCTTTGGGAGGTTTCTAAGTAGGAAAGGTCATTTCTGAGTTCTGAATGTCTATAATGGTTTTATGTTTATATATCTGAGTGTTTACTATGAAAAATAATTGTTTTCTTCTGGATGCCTTAGCCCCAAGCAGAGGCCAAGGTGAATGGAACAACTGTGTCCTCGCCTTCTACCTCTCTTCAGAGGTCAGACAGCAGTCAGCCTATGCTGCTCCGGGTGGTTGGCAGTCAAACTTCAGAATCCATGGGTAAGTGTCTGTCTTAGGTACTCCTGGATTTTGTTATCTCTTAAGGTCTGGAAAGGGTGAACTCCTTGCTGGGATGTTCAAATCATCGACTGAATTATCTAATATCATTTCTGGGCAAAGCATTGTGAAGGAAGAGAAAATGTTTGATGTTGTTTTCCTAGCTTTCCCACACCTTAGTAATTTAGGGCAATCTCTGCGTTAGATTTGTTGTCTCCACATGAGATCTGAAGATAGCTAGCAGACGGTTGGGTCTGTAAAAGATTGCTCAGTATATGCAAAGATACTATGTGCCTTTGAAAACTCCATAAATTCCCCCAAACAACTGAGTTTTAGAACCACTGTTGTTATTTCCTACTGCAGGGTTTTC
Source organism: Myotis davidii (assembly GCF_000327345.1). Taxonomy (NCBI): domain Eukaryota; kingdom Metazoa; phylum Chordata; class Mammalia; order Chiroptera; family Vespertilionidae; genus Myotis; species Myotis davidii. The sequence continues at coordinate 239,172 of NW_006297510.1, forward strand.
CCCTTTTTTGAAGTAAGCAAAGCATATGAAACTGAGTCACATATTTTAGCCGTGAGACCCAGAGCCCTGGGTGCTTAGAAGCATTAATTATTTAGGCATGTCAACACCCGCAAAGAGGCAGCGTGCCCATGAAAGCACCCAAGGTAAAGTGCACATCAGGCCCCGGTCCTGATGATTTGTGGAGCCAAGAAGATTGTGGTAGAACTTGAATCCAAGGACAAAACTGCTATATTCTGGAGGCTGGGATAGGCTGAGATAACGTGCCAGTATAAAATGGGTTAGGCTCTTTCGTTAAGTTTGTTCTCTGAGAGTAAAGACTGAATTCAAAGGAGATTTTTTTAAATGTATAAGGCAACTTCATTTAAGAAGAAAAAAAAAACCAAACCATCTTCTTGAAGGATGCCCACAGGTATTTAAACAAATGCAGTGGGTGTCCTCATATTTTGAAGGTCTATGTGCCAAAGTCTATGAACCATATTCTGGATAGAGAGTTACATTTTTTAAATGAACAACCCCAATGACCTTTTTAAAGTGAAATATGGGTGAATTCATAGTAGGTGATCTATGTAATGAGTGGAGTGCTTCCTCAAAGCATGAAATACTTATCACTGGTAAGTCTCTGTGCACTATATGTGTGTCCTAACAAAGCTTACATTCTATTGGAAAAGACAGACAAAGAAATAGAAATTAACAGTTATGTTCTCTTGGCTTTCATGAGCTACACACACAGGAGCCTTTGACTTCCTAACGACTCCTTATGTCTAACGACTCCTTAGCTTCTGATTTAGAACAATTTCAAACTTATGGCAGAATTGCAGTTAATTCAGTGTTTTTGCCACCTTTGCTTTATTTATTTATAGTCACATCTATTTTGTATATCTATATGTTAACAGCTTTATATATACTGTATATATTTATATTTTATGTGCATATTTTATGCATGTGTAGAGTTTATTGATTTGTTTCTCATTTCACTAGCCCACTTAATGATTATGTTTCATGCATAATGACACTTTACTCCTAAATCCTTCAACATGTATCTTCCAAGGTGAAAGATCTTTGCATACATGACTGTAATAGAATTATCACACTCAGGAAATTAACACTGATACAATACTATTATCTAATACATAATTTAAAATTCAAATAGCCCCAGTTCTGCCAATGATATTCTGTATAGCTTTTTGCTTTTTTTTTCATTCAGCATCCAACCAAGGTCATGCTGTGCATCTAGTTACCATGTCTCTTTAGTCTCCTTTAATCTAGAACACTTCCCCAGGCTCTCTACATTTTTCATGGCAGTGACATTTTAGAAGAGGTCAAACCAGTTGTTCTGTAGAATGTTCCTCAATTTGCATTTGTCTGCTTGTTTAGTTAAATATTTTATAAGCAATTACTACATAGGTGATGCTGTATCTTTCTCAGCTCATCACCTGAAGGCTTTCCTAACATTCTCTCTCCTTCCCCTTTACTCTTTTTGGCACTACTTCCATTTCTTGGCATCTGCCATGTTGATAACCATGAGTCCTAAATCTCTCTACTGAGTGTCTTCTGGATAGAAATATAAAATTTGAAATCCTGGTCAACCTCCAGAACATTTCTTCCAATTTTCCAAACTACACAAAAGCAGTCTTTTTCACACTTTGTCCCTTTATCTACTTTCTTTTACTTTTAAGCTCCCTTGAAGTATAATTGATATACAAAAATTGCATACATTTAATATATGCATTTGGATGAACTTGGACATATGTATACACCCCATAATATGATCACCACAACCAGGCACTAAATATATCCATCACTTCTAAAACCAATCCTTTCCTTAATTTCTTTAGCTAAGTCCTACCATCATCAGTTAAATCATCAAGGTCAATCTGTTTTACCTCTCTTATAAAGAGCAGAACTCTTCAGTTCAGTATTTCTGCCCAAATTTAGCCTTCATTATGTGATCAACTGAACAGACAATATGAGTACTCTCCTAATTGGTTTCTCTTTTTTTTGTCCCTCTCCCTTTTCAAGCCATCTTCCAGATGTTTCCAGTTACTCTCCTAACATTCAGATTGTATATTATTCTTCTCCTTAAATATGTTGTGACTCCTGTTTGCCTACAGAATAAAGTTCTTACTCCTTAGCATGGTATTCAAAATCCACTTTCCTCTGCAACCCAATTTTTTACTGCCTTCAAACATGACCACAGAAGATCCTGAATAGCCAAACCAATCCCGAGAAAGAAGACCAAAGCAGGAGGCATTGTACTTCCTCATTTCAAACTATATGACAAAGCCATAGTAGTCAAAATAATATAGTATTAGCATAAAAACAGACTCATAGATGAACAGAACAGAATAGAGCCCAGAAATAAATGCATGCATACATAGTCTATTTATTTACAACAAAGTAGCCAACAACATACAATGGGTAAAGATAGTCTCATCAGTCAGTGGTGTTGGGAACACTGGGTATCCACATGCAGAAGAATGAAAGAAGACCACTATCTTGTATCGAAAAATCAGCTCAAAATGGATTAAGGGCTTGGACATAAGACTTGAAACCATAAAACCCCTTGGAGAAAGGTAGGCAGTAAGCTCCTTGATATCAGTCTTGGTGATGAAATTTTTGGAGTTGACATCAAAGCAAAGGCAACAAAAGCAATAGTAAGTGTGACTACGTCAAATAAAATGTGCTCTTACAGCAAAGGAAACCATCAACCAAATAAAAAGGCAACCTATGGGATGGGACAAAGTATTTGCAAATCATATATCTGATAAGGAGTTAATATCCAAAATATATAAAGAACTCATACAATTCAATAGAAAAAAAATCTTATTCAAAAATGAGCACAAGATCTGAATAGACATTTTCCCAAAGAAGCAGCACAGATGGCCAGCAGGTACATGAAAAGGTGCTTAACATCACTAATCATCAGGGAAATGCAATTTGTAACCACAATGAGATAAAAGAATATTAGCTATTAATTTTAATATTTTTCACCACCATTGAACACTGACTGGCTAATAATCACTGTTATCATTGTATACCATAATTAAAGAACTTATACACAGCATTTTAATGTAAAATTGAAACCATCCTCCCCAAATATAATTTTAAAAGTAATTGAAGCTAACATCAAGTACTAGATAAATCTTTTCTTTTCTTCTGAAAAACTGGAGGAAAGCAGAAAAAAACATGTCATGAAGTAATCACACATCAAGTTGGAAATTGGTTAAAAACATTATATGTGATTTAAGTAATCCAAAGAAAAATAATGATGGGCATAGTTGCTAATACACAGACCCCTTTTTAAGAGAATAATTTTCTAGTACATAGTTCCCTTTTGTATAAAGAGAAAATACTTTGCTTAGGTGTAAGCAAAATTACAGGAATAAGGTTTCTTAGGTCTTTTCTGCATAGGTTCTGGCTAAAGTCATTTCTTAAGCAAGTAGGAAAATCATCATTTGAATTGAGGAAAGGGAAGTGAGTCAGATGAGTTGTCATCCTTTCAAGAAAGCCTAACATCTTGCTGAGTTTCAGAAGACTTTAAAAAGATCTTGCCCATACCAAACCATTCCATTTCTTTTTTCCCAGATTAACTTTGAGTCATTTCACTTCTTTTTTCTCCACTTCCTCAGTGTCTATCACATTATGCTATATCAGGGTATATTTTAACTTTGATTGTCCTTATTTTGAAACATTCATTTAAAAAATGTTCCAGTCATTTTTGGGGGCCAACTTCAAACAAGCCATGACAGTTATAGCTAATAATCAAAAAGGGAGTTTTATGCATGTTTGTGGGAATCACCTTGGAGTAGAACTGTGATCATCTGGTTCATAGGTCAACGCTCAAACCACTGAGCCATGCTGGCCAGGCTGATTTTATCTTAATAGTGAGCACTGCCAAGCATTCTTTAAGCTTGCGCTTAAAAACCAAGGATGAAAACTTAATAAATGCAGGATGATAATCATAGTTGAAAATTTAAGTGGCAGGGACCTTAAATATTAGCATCTTTAAATCATTATATCACTGGCTCTCCAGTCATTTCCTGATCAGATGTGAAACTAGATTTCCTTCCTTATTGGCGACTTGCTGAAGCAAGGTCTTTTACGTGAAAGTGATAATATGCTGGAACAAAGTGAGATGGAAGAGAAGTTATTTTCACTGTTAGAAGACAATGTTATGAAAAATTAGTTTCCAAGAACCTTCAAAATTCAAAATAGTTTTGTTTTCACTTAAGAAAATTTTCCCTTACTGAAATGCTGTTTGAGGTGTATTTCTTTGACATGTGACTAAACAGAGAACACAGATCAACAAAACCTACAAGGAAACTCTCATTCCCTGAGGAAAACCATACATCCCTACATTTTTTTGCCTTCCAAATCACCATTCTCTCCTCACATAAACAAATTCTCAAAAATTAAAAAAAAGTTTCCCCTTATTAGCCTCCAAAAACAATATTATGATAAAGTAGTCCCATGTAACAAAGAGGAAAGGAATGTAACTCCCCACTATTCCCCATATCCACAGTTCTTCAAATATTAATATTTTATCACCTATATAAGTCACATACAACTTTTATTTCTTCCTGTTACATTGGACTTTAAAGGTACTTCATTTTTGTTTGTATTTTTGGTTAAATGTCAAAGGAAAAAGTGGTGAAAATACTCAGTGTCTGCACTCCTTTCTTTCTTACCTTCTTAAATGCAAAATGTCACAGTCTTATTTTCTTTTGTGTTGAAAATACACTGCAAGTGTCCAATAATAATTTTTATTACAAAGAAAAATGTCTCACCTTTGTTAATAGGATACAAAAAACCTATGTCAACTTTATCTTAAACTTTAAACAGATGTACAGTTTTCTTCTGCAAAGATAATGACATAGATAAATCCCCATATAGAATTCTTTTTCCCTTTAAGGAGTTGTTTCCTAATTAGTAAGCTTAAAGGGGTATTTTTATTTACATTATTTATGAACAAGTGGAAATGAATTTTTAATGGATTTCTAGATGCAATCATGGGCCTTTTCTCTAGTATCTCTAATTTTTTCCTGAAGTATAATTTTCAATTGTTTGTGTTTGCTTTCATTAAGGTGAGGAAGATCTTCTGAGTCCTCCCCAGGACACAAGCACAGGGTTAGAGGAAGTGATGGAGCAACTCAACAATTCCTTCCCTAGTTCAAGAGGTAAGCTGCACTACCTGGCGGTAACTCAGACTTACTGGAGTTAGGCCACTATCGGAAATACCCAGCTAGTATGTCCGTTTTCCACATTTAATAAACATATGCTGACAGAATGCCAATTTGGAATCACTGTGAGAAGATTTTGTTTTTAAATGTGAATTTCTGGTTTGGATGACTGAACTTTCTGGTCATAGATTCTGGTTAAAATTAAATACCTGTGTAATCTAGATGATTCTGGAATTATAGAATACTAACTTGCATTTCAAAAGTATATTACATGCTTTGCACATTACTCTGCAGAGTTAATTATGAGGTAGCTTTTACGTAAGAGCAATTATGTAACTTTTACAGACGAGGAAATTAGTGCCCTAATGGTGCCTTTGCCAGGGACATACAGATTGCTATACAATACAGTGAGTCCAGGATATGCCTGGTATACAGTGGTGGTGGGAACTCTAACTTGCAATTTGTTGCCCTTTTTATTTAAAAATTGTGTCTTATCCCATCATTTAAATATAAGTAGATTTAAATTTTTATATACTATTTTGTTACTTTTTTTACTTCCAGAGATGGAATACTACCTTCACAAAGAAAGGCATTGAAATTATTTTTTTAAATATATTTTATTGATTTTTTATAGAGAGGAAGGGAGAGGGATAGAGAGTTAGAAACATCGATCAGCTGCCTCCTGCACACCTCCTACTGGGGATGTGCCCGGAACCAAGGTACATGCCCTTGACCGGAATCGAACCCGGGACCTTTTAGTCCACAGGCCGACGCTCTATCCACTGAGCAAACCGGCTAGGGCGGCATTGACATTATTAACGCCTTTAATTTCTTTCTCCCCATCACTTTGACCTTGTATACTTAGCCCCTTATTCAAAAAGAGCATTTTCCCCCAACATATTTTCCCTCTAGCCCATATGAGCTTTAGATGTTTTGCCTCATCCAAGGAGGTACTGTGCTGCTGCTGTTAATTTTTTGGAGTTTTTCTTTAAGTTTACTGCCCTGACGTAAAACAAAGTCACTGACCCACTTCCCTTCAGTGAATAAAAAGAATGGCAGCCAATGCCTGTGAGCAAACAAAGGAAAGCCAGGAGAAGCCAAAGAGGGAAAACACAAGGCTTTGTGGCCAGTGATTGGCACCCCTAATGGGCAGCCCAAGAGGGAAGGGCTCCAGAGAATCTGGCTATTTGTTCCTCTCCCTAAGGGCGCTGACGAGGGTGTTTTGAGTCCTATCTTTTTGTTCACTCTTGGTGCACAATGGCCATTTCCTAGCTACTCAATGTATGAGTAAACGTAGTGCAGTGCACATTAAAAGCAATAATGTTCTGATAGAGGGTTGCTAAGGAACCGTCAGGGGAAGCTAATTTTAAACATCTGCACGAGCCATCTTTCTACCACAGAGCATCTCTGATATGTTGATTCTAACAGATAAAAATCGTATCTGTCTTCCACCCACCCCACACCCACCACTCTCATCCCCATCCTGACTATCTTAGCTGTCTTCTCTCCCCAGATGCTATGAATCATAATGAGACCATATGCCAGTTTGACATAAATCACATGCTTTCACCTTTATCCTGCCAGCTTTTACCAGCACCTACTATGGACCAGTGGAGGGGGTTAGGGATGCAATGAAGAAATGTCAAGTTCCTTGTCTTCTAGGTGCTCATGGTCCACAGTGGATGCAGATTTCCAAAGTTCAAATCACAGTACAGTACTATTATTGCTGTAATGGAGATGTCTACGACACGATGAACCCTAAAAGCACCCTTTTAGATAAATAGGAGGTTAGCTTCAGACTGAGCAAGTGTCTTCTTCAAAATCACACAGCTACTGGTTGGGCAGGGACTTTGGGCCTCAACATCTCACACACATTCCATGGACCCACGCTTTCCCTTGAAGGTCATGGACACTCTCTCATCTCAGCCCCTTAGACTGAAAGTGAGTTACCTGCTCTGTGGGAAGTTAGTGGTTATATGTTGGTGCCCTGGGCATTTATTTCACATCTAAACAACTAGAATCTAGCAGAGGAGAGGCTAGAGCAGGGCTCATGGCTGATTCCCCATAGCAACCTTTTGTACTGGGTCTCTGGTCCATCCTGTGTCTTTTTAAAAATATATTTTTATTGATTTCAGAGAGGAAGGGAGAGGGAGAGAGAGAGAAACATCAATGATGAGAGAGAATCATTGATTGGCTGCCTCCTGCACAACCCCTACTGGGGATTGAGCCCACAACCCGGGCATGTGCCCTTGGCCAGAATCAAACCTGGGACCCTTCAGTCTGCAGGCCGACGCTCTATCCACTGAGCCAAACCAGCTGGGCCATCCTAAGTGTCTTGAAGGTGAAATCCTTGGCATCCTCTCCCTGCATCCCCTGGCAGAGCCCTTAAAGCTGGATACCACATGGGTGTGGAAGTAGCCACGTGCAAGACTAGAAATATGTTTCCTCCGCTATGATAGCTGGTAATTCGCATCTGTGATGCTATTTGTATGATGTGGATTTACTTATATGGAAACTTGGGCAACTATTCAGGCCGCCTGCATAGTGTTTACTAAATTAGCACTTATGGAAGCAATATCGTCCCCTGAGTGCTGATTGGAGTTTTCAAATACGGTATAAGGAGGCCTTATCTGATATCAATTCCTTCAAGTAAGTTCCTACTTACTCAGTAGTACTGTGATGGCCTTTGAGAATGACATCATTTTCCTGAGGAAAACACGATCAAACAAAAATAATAAGAGAGTAGACAAGGAGCTAGATCTGTCTGGTATTTTGTAATGCTATGACCTTGACATTTTTACTTTTCTTGCTACTTCCTGCCAAACTTGGCCTTATTATAGGCCTTTTTATGATTCTGCACCCAATCCCAATGTGTGGGGGTTTCCTCCACAACAACAACAGGCAATCCTCTGACACCAGCTGGGAATCCTACACTGCAGCTCAATTCGGACACTATCTACCTGGAGGTCGAATCACATCCCACAGGTTCATGACTCAGTCCTACAAAATGGACCCCCTCCTTTGGGTTAGATTAACGTTCTTAAGGGGCTCCCAGAACACAGCAAAAACGAGTTGCTTATTAGATCACCTGTTTATTAGAAAAGCATTTAACTCAGGAACAGCCAGCAGGAAGAGATGCATAGGGCAAGGTATGGGGAAGCAGCATGGAGATTCCAGGTCCTCTGGGAGCTCCACTCTCCCCAAATCTCCATGTGTTCGTTAACACAAAAGCGGCCCAAACCACATCATTTTGGATTTTTATGGAGGCTTCATTACATACGTCTCATTGATGAACTCATTGGCTACTTGTGATTGAACCTAATGTTCATCCCCTCTCCTAACCCTGCAGTCTGGGGGTAGGATCGAAAGTTCCAACCCTCTAATCCAGCGGTTCTCAACCTGTGGGTCGCGACCCCTTAGGCAGTCGAATGACCCTTTCACAGGGGTCGCTTAAGACCATCCTGCATATCAGATATTTACATTACGATTTATAACAGTAGCAACATTACAGTTATGAAGTAGCAACGAAAATAATTTTATGGTTGGGTCACAACATGAAGAACTGTATTTAAAGGGCCAGAAGGTTGAGAACCACTGCTCTAATCACATAGTTGGCTCCCAGCCTCCATCTCTAGGTGCTCATTAACATAAAAGGCACCTTGATGCTTCTCATCAGAGGAAATTCCGAGGGTTTTAGCATTTCTGTGCTAGGGAAGGACAAAGACCAAATATATATTTCTTATAAGGCACATCACATTTTTTCTCCCTAATTTCAAAGGATAAAAAGTGTCACTGCAAAAATATTATCAACATACTCTCCAAAGTGTATTTCTGTATGTCTTATTTCTAACTAAAAGCATTTCTCATTTTTAAAGAATAGAGAAAATATAAATACATGGTAGGGTTTAATGGGAACATCTATATATACACCACACATACACGTTTATAGTCACATGTACAGGGTAGGCAAAAGTGGGTTTACAGTTGTGAGTATGAGAAACAGAGTTTATTCTTGTATTATTTTTCATATGAACAACTATAAATCTACTATTGCCCCACCCTGTACATACAAAGATCAGAAGCAAACGTTTCAAGCAGCAGTTCTTACCATACTACATATAATTCACACTATTCCTATGTGTTATCTACTGAAAAATAAACTGCTGCTTGCAACCCACTAAATTGATTTTCTGATCCAGTGGTTTAAAACTATTGACCTAAGCAATCTCAGTTTTTCTTACCCAGGTGGATATACTTTTAAGGAAAATGAAATTTTAGAATTTTTACCATGCAAATTTCTGCCAAGACCTTGCTAATGTCTTAGAGGGTATTGTGCTTTGATTCTAAGCCTGCCACCCATGTTCCCGATGTTGTGTTACAAAAAATGAAGTTCACGGTTACTACAGCTGTTTTGGACAGCTGTTTGAGTAACTCAGAACAGATGTCTGGGCCCAAGGTCTGACATTTAGTGGAAATGTGCTCTTGAATACCACCTCGTGGTTTACTTAACCCTGCTAGGTAATTGCCCACAGAGGGAAATACTTTTTTAAAAAAAAAACTATATTAACTATATTATGTTTTCCATAAATATAAAGTATATAGGTAGGGGAGTTACTGTGTAATTTAAATTTACAATTTCTTTGTTGCCCTCTGCCACAGTTTTGACTCAGAGGTCAAGTCTTAAAGTATCAGCTAACCTTCATCTTTCATTTTCATTAAAAGTACCTGGAAGCCCAAAGAAGTTAAGTGCCTGGTTCATGGCCAGTCAGCAAGTTAAATTAGCCTTCTGGTCTTCTCTCAATGGCCTTACTAAACTGTTATCCAAATTAATAAAGGGATTATATGCTTCTCCATGTAGTGATAAGCTGATGGCGAAACTGTCCTGCATAATAGCCAATATAAACGGCAGGGTGTTCAAGGTGTGGATGGGTTCATATTTAGCTTTGTGATTATATCTTTCCTGATTAATCTCTAGATATATATAGTTGGCTGTTCACAGCCACTTGGGAGATTTGAGTGGCTCAATGTATATTAAACACAGGATGTTAACCAATTTCTATCTCATCTATTTATCTATCTATAATATGTCCATCTCTCTATAAAAGTATATGTAGAAGTTGAATTCCAGTGTAATAGAAATCATTATCTTCTGTAAACACTTTCTAAATCTCCACCGTTATTCTTTAGGAATACTACATGGGTAGAATGAACAATAAACATAATTTTAAATTCTTTAAGTTACTTGCCCACACACATCTGATTATTTAGCAGTCTAACAAAGGTATTTTTATATGTATGCACATTCATGAAAGAAGCGCTTCCCTAGTCAGCAGTATGATATTGGGCTTTCTCAAAATAAGGTGCCACTGTACATAGATTAATGAATGCGAGGATCCAACATAAGCTCTTAGTACAGCAAGATAATTCAGGAAGCAATTAGCAATACTTTGCAGGTATTTCTGCCGCTTGTATAATCACTTACCTGCTGACCTGTGCCACATAAATTTTATCCCCAACAACCCATAGCAGCCTGTCACTCTCATACTTCCTGTCCCTTCCAAATAAGCCCACATAAATTCTGTGACATGCCTCTAAATTAGCAACCCAGCAGCTTTGCAAAACCTGCCGTCCTTTAAAATTCAAGTCTTATCTGTGATTCTTTAATGGAAGAAAAACGTAAAGAACCAGGGCAGAAGCAGGAACCACTGTGTTTCCTTTCTGCCTCCATGAAGGATTTTAGCTCTCATTCCTTTACACTTGGGGCCTGCAAACTACAGTCCATGAGTCCAGATCCTGGTTTTGTAAATAAAGTTTTATTGGTACAGAGCCACACCCGTTCATTTACATATTGTTTACCACAATTTCTCACTATAGTGGCAGAGTAGCTATGGTAGAGCTGAAAGTCACTACAGGGATAGAGTGGCCTGGGAACCTAAAATCTTTACTCTCTGGCCTTTACAAAGACAGTTTGCCAGTCCCTGCTTCACACTGTTATTTTGTTATCCATTCTAGCTCATTACATACAGCCACAGGCTTATGTGCTGATCAACTTTGAGCTCATCAAAACTGCATTTGAATGGACTATGCATTTATATCCCTGTTCATCAAAGACCCAGCATGCTTCAATATATTTCAAGTATGACCATTAGAATCTTCTTTTACTTGTATCGAAACAGAAGTTCTAAGGAAGGAACTCATTCTACACTTTTCAAACTGGTCAGTGGACTGAGATAAAGAAGCTAATGGTACCCAGAAACTGACATTGAATTAAAGAATTACCACCAATCACCTTAAGTTCATACTGCCTGAGAAACTTGACTTATCCAGACCTGACCAAGCCCTATATTTAGACTCAGGATGTGCTAGCACATTTCCCTTTTTCTCTTGATTCATTTCCTGACAACATCCCACATTGCCAGATGGACAGCCTCAGTGAATGTCTAAGGCACCTCATTGCCAAAGAATGTATTTATGAAATAAAACTCTGCTCTGGTACTTATATTTCTTGATTGATAAATAATTTTCTTCAGTATTGCATCTTATCAGTATAGAACTATGCTTAGTACAGTGGAACACATTTTTTTAACTTTTTTAAAGAAAAAGAGGGCAGTCCTTTTGTACTATGCTAATGAGCACATTGCCACCCAATGATGAGGGAGGCTCTTGAAAGAGATCAGGGTTAACAAGGCTCTGGGAGGCTCATTTACATAAAATACAGATCCTGGAGAAGTACCTGAAACAAAACCCAAATCATTTGCTGCATATTCGGCAGTCCCCAGTTGATACAGAGCTCTGAATATGGCTTGATATAGAATGGATAAAGATATGCAGCATTTATCATTCTCCTAATCGTAATTACACTCTGGAACTAAATCATATTGCTATCTAACAATACTATCCTTCATGAAAGTTCTGAACTCTAAAAAATAGACCAGAGAAACAAGCCAGAACAAGTTACCAGCTCTTGTCATCCAAGGTAGAGGGGTAGCACACAAGGCCAAGTTGCCAAAAACACCAAAGGACTCATGGCCATGACCTAGTGGCTACCCTACTAATTCACTTCAACCAGCATTTATCAAATACCCATAGTATCAAGGTGCAATACAAGGTATTGTGGATAGAGTGGTGGGTAAGCAACATGTGGCCCCTGCCCTTGAGATCATAATCTTGTAGGGGAAAGGAATTAATTCTACTACTAGACAGTGTAACTATGAAATACAACGATTAAAAAAACACACATAGCTTGCTAAAGGAGTTAAAAGGAATAGGTAAGTCATGCTGGCATTCATTTGAGTCATCAAGGATAAAATAAAGTTCTTCTGTTCCCTTTTCCTGCCATCTGGTATGGGCCTACCACTGGGATTCCCCCCACTCCCCACCTGAGGTGCCGGCACCTATTTCTTTCCTGACCTGAGTAGGTTCATGAACACTTTGCCATGAGGACATGGTCAGTCAAGCAGTTTTTATACTCTTAAGAGATTTCGGACTCAGGAAAATTCAGAAGGAAGGAAGAGAGGGAGGGAGGAAAATCATACTTAGAAAACCTTTAAATATATACTAGAAGTTTTGAGCTCTAAATTTGAGTTTTGAAAGATTTGTTTTTGAGCGGTAGCTCCATAGTTCCTCATTCTAGACTAGTAGTTCTCAAATTGTTTCAGGGAGTTTTGGTCTTGGAGCTCCTCAGTGTGATGGGTCGGGGGTCGGGAGGCATGGATCTCTTACAGTTCTGCTTTTATCTGCTGTAAATACTTGGATTTCGTAGAAGATTTTTGCTAAAGTCCAAGTTTGAAAACCAGTAGTATTTCATGTTTAAAACTCAGGAGCTAAAAGGAAATTGCATGCCCAAGGCATGGAGTATGGTCAAAGGGCTCTAATTTTCTGTCCAATTACATTATCATCAAAAAGTTCCTCATCAAAACCTGCTTTTCAAAAATAAATACATACATATAGATGTGGGATTCTACAAAGCGAATAAGGCTGGTGGGTCTTTAGCCATGGACTCTCAAGTCTCCTGATACCCGCTGACATGAGGAAGTTGAAGGCTTATTCCTGGCTCCGTCTCTGTGGCTTGCCCATTAGTGGGATTGATCTCCTTCCCCTTTTTTCTTTCTTTTCCTCAAATGCCCCCAGTCCCACTGTGTGCATGCTCAGCTTCTACCAGGTGGAACAAATTCTCCGAAAAGGATGGAGTGTGTCATCTATGTGATATTCTGCTTTGCATTTGGGGTGCGGAGTTTGGGCACACAAAGACAACTACTGTTTATGTTTCAGTGTGTTGATTGTCAAGTCCAGAGTAAAGAGATTCTGAGACTTTTGACATTAAGCTTGACATTCTACAGTTGCTCTTAAAAACAATGTTCGATTTGTCAGATTTCTATGCTGTCCCAGCTCTCATCCAGTTTTCCCACATGACCACCATGGATTCTATAAGTGCTATCTCCTGGATCGTGTTATCTGTTTACACTGATTTAAGTGTGTGTAAAGGTTATTTGACTGGATGTGTCTTTTGGGGTGTTTTTTTGTTTGTTTGTTTCTATTTTTTTCAGAAGGGAATAAATGAATTGTCATCTCAACATTAGTTTGGTAAAAGAAGCAAATTGGTATGAAACTGTATATATATGCATGATTTTTTCCCCTTTCTGATATCTCTACCTCTTCCTCTCTCTATTATTAAAGGAAGAAATACCCCTGGGAAGCCAATGAGAGAGGTCAGTGAGATTCAGACTCACAGCCATGGCTTCTGTCTGTCTCATCCCGCTTTCTATGTTTGGCGTTTGTGTAAGAATTGTGTGCGTGCACGCGCATGTATGTATTACACATGTCATCGTGTAAGGATGGTAGTCACCTCTCCACTTGCAGCTCATGAGGAACAGTCCTCAAATATTCATTGCCATTGTCATCACCATGACGACAGGACCACGGGTCACGGGGAGCAGGAATCTCTTTAAAATGGCAAACCTCCGTAGTCCCTGGGTCGGAAGCCTGCAGTTCATCATCTGTTGCCATTTGCAACACAAACAAAAATCTTCCAAATAAATTTAGCCTTGGACATAACTACTTCCAGGACCCTAGCATTTTCTGCCAGTGCATTTGGTTTGTATTCTTTTGGGATGTCTTCATTTTGTCTTGTTTTCTTTCTTTCTTTCTTTTTCGGGGTCCCTAACTCTCTTCCTTTCCCACTTTAGCTAACATTTTTTGAGCACTTACTGTGTGCCAAGCACTGTTCTAAGTACTTGCCATCTTTTTTCCTATATACGCTTCACGTGAAGCCTATGCGGTAGATACTCTTATTAACCCCATTGTACAGATAAGGAAACAGAGTAAGTGCAAGGGCAAACTGTGTCCAAGGTGACAGCGTTTGAATCCAGGTAGTCTCCAGAGCCACACTCTTAACTCTTATGCTTTACTGCCACGTTGGAAAATGGTGTTGGAAAGGCTTGTGTCATCTCTACTTGCCCTTTAGAGAGGATGCTTATTTTGCATTTGGCATTTGGAGCCAGATAGAACATTAACCAATTAGAGGTAAAAAATGAACATTGGGAGTCTTAAGAGTTTTTGGGTTTTTTTATGCCTCTTTTGGTGTTAAAAGGGGTAGGATATGGGTTATCACTGTATGTGGTTTGGGGTTTTATAGTGAAAGCTGCTTCATGCTTCTATTCTACCAGAAATATTAGCTAGACATTGAATTAGCTAATCAAATGATGATTGGATGACAAAGTGTTGAGTGACAGCCCAAGTGAAGTAAATTTGTCTTTACCAAGAGTTTAGTGCAAAGGATGTGAGAAGGAAAACTCACTCGTGAATGGCAATAGCGTGTACTCATCTGGGAGGCAGACTGGGTGGGTGGAGAGTCCTTATAAGAGATGGTTTTGGATCCTTAGCGATAGGATGGACAAGAGTAGCCACTCATTCATTTAACTATAAGGAGTCATACTGGGAATTCTGCCACCAGGCCATGCAAGCCTGATAATTAAAGGATAATTGAATGATCCTTCAGTGTGTCTACACCAGTGCTGCTTCCAAGGCTTGGGGCGGTGGGGTCCCAGGGAGGGCGTGGTAGGCTGAGAGGAGAAACTGAGGAAGCCTGAATCGGTGAAGCATTGAATGCTCCTGACGGTTTGCCTGGCTCACATACTTCTTATGTGAGACGTCCCGGGTTCATTCTGATGGTAAGTGCTCCTTAACATTTATTTTAACTTGCAAGAAGTTGCACCATAATCTTGACCACCTTGAACATGTTTCTCTCATGAATGAATTTTAGAAAAGGCCAGCAACTATAATTGAAGTCATATAGGCATTTGGAAACTTTACTACCTGAGGCACATGATAGTCAATTAAGTTTCCAGAAAGCCAGAGAACCAAAATAAGAGCGATTTTTTTTTTCTTTTTTAAAAAATATATTTTATTGGTCTTTTACAGAGAGGAGGGGAGAGAGATAGAGAGTTAGAAACATTGATGAGAGAGAAACATCGATCAGCTGCCTCCTGCATACCCTGAAGTGGGGATGTGTCCACAACCAAGGTACATGCCCTTGACCGGAATCGAACCTGGGACCTTTCAGTCCACAGGCTGACGCTCTATCCACTGAGCCAAACAGGTTAGGGCAATAGTGATATTTTTAATGCTATGAAAATACCCCAAATGTATAGTAGACCAGATCTTTCCCTTCCCAAAGATGAAATTATAGAAAAGGAAAGATAAGCAGATTTCACTGCAGTATTCTGGCTTTGCTTTGGCCATTTATTTGGGCATTATATTTTTTAAAAATAGAGTGCCAGATTGCTATTGAGGTCTTGGCTCGCTGCCAGAAAGTCTCAATTCCAATCACGGCAGAAAATAACTCCCTTAGGCAGCGGTGGCACATGAGACTGGATGTGCCGCAGTTCGCGCCAACTTGGAAAAACATACCACTGCCCTAATGTTCAACGCATGGTGCCTTTGTGTTCAACAATCCTTGCATTAAAAGGGATTAAATTAATACGTTCTACAGATGTATTTTTGTGTCAGCTTGTTCCTGACGCTGATTATAGATGCCTGAATCCCGCCTGCTTTTCAGTGCCTTTCATGCTCATAATATAAGATTTTAATTTTGACTTTAGGAATACCTGTCATGTAAAATTAATGGCCTCTCTAATGTTCTGCTTTATACACTGGACAATAGAACCAGGGTACAGCTCTATTTTCTGTATCCATAGCAGGGTGCAGTTTTATGCCTCCAGTGGATTGAGATATATGATTCTTTGAGGCAGTATTTTGTCAAAGAGAGAGATTTCTTTTCTGGCTCTAATGAAAACATCCATGAAAAACATTGGAATCACTATTCTGGTGAAACAGGTATTTGTAAATAAAGTGACCAAAGGCCTAATGTAGATATGGTGAGGTGACTGAACACCATTTTTCTAGCATAGGAACAACCGTGAGGTCATTTCGTGAACATGAACCGGCTAGACAGGTTGAAAGGCCACCTACCATTCTTTGGTTGTGTGTATGGTATAGTAAGAATAATGAGTAATTTTACCAGGTAACTTTTTCAATAGGAGATGTACCTAGAACTCATGCCTTTTGAGAAACTCAAGAGTTTTCTGTTCGGGTAGTAACTGATCACCATGTGAAGGAGCACAAGCACCATTTTGTTATATACAGTAAGTCCTCACTTAGCATCAGCAGTAGGTTCTTGGCTTTAAGCGAAATTACATATGATGAAACCACTTTTTCCATAGGCTAGTTGATATCAATAAGAGTTGGGTTCCTACAACAGCTCACCAATGTTCTAACAAAACGACGGTGAACAAAATGTTATTCAAGGACCTGCTGGAATCTAGAAATGCATTCACTTGTCTTTGTTATCTTTATAACTGCAATCCACATCTCATAGCAGACAATCTAAAATAGGCCTGTTTTGATTATTATCAATAAGCCAGTGGGAAAAAATGAATTCTTCCCTGTTTTATGTTTGTAACATATTTTCTAGCTACAAGGTGGACTATATGTGGGTAATGAGAAATAGTTGGAATTCTATTCAGGTATCAAATTGAAAGGGTCTTGAGTTTTGTTTTTACTGGCTTCGCTAATTGCTGTTAAGATGGCAAGTAATTAAGGATGTACAGTTAGCCCATCCATTTCCAATTATGCATGAATAATTGCGATTTCCCAGGGTTTCAGGGCAGTTAAAAATAGATACAAGGGAAGCCCTCTAACCTAATGGCATCAGTTATATATCTGTGCTCTAAGCTCAAAAGAACAGCAAAGGACCCCCTGTCTTCCTGTGGTTATTGATGGTTTAGAAAATCCAATGACTATTTCAGTTCCACTGAAGGCTGCCAAACACTTGGCCCACTCTCTAAGTAGTACATATGTTTTGTTAAAAGTTTTTATGTTTGCAATCTCAACCAAAATCCATAGTGTTTTTTTAAAAATATACTAGTAATTAGCTCTCACAGAAACTCTTTGCACTGATAAGTTCAAAGAGATTTATAAACTTGGTCACCTTTTAATGGCTGAATGGCATTACAGTTTTAATAAGTCTTAGTTTGATCTGGTGCCATCACTGTGTAAGTGCGTGCCTATGACTACTCTCCAGGTCCTCTCTCTCTCTTATATATATATATATATATATAAAAAAGGTAGTCCTAGTCTATCTTTAATTTTTATAGAGATTTTAACAATTACTGTGGCAATCTGTAAAGTTGATACATGGCAAGGTAGTAATAGCCTAGTAAAGCATTTTTCATTTCAAAGTCAGTACTTGAATAGTGGAATGACTTACTGATGTCCAAGAATTAAAATAAGCCATATAAAAATATGAAAAGTCAAGCCATGCAGTATGTCTCAAATCATTTTACTTTAGATCGGAATTTTGCCACAAAGTATCCAGGGATATTGTGCTGCCTCTGTGTTCTGTGCTGGGGGATTAATGCTAGGTCATGTCACATTATTATTAAAAGGTGATTCTTATAGTTAACCCTCATTTAGGAGATCAAAACTCAACTCACAGGACACCCAAATCCATGCTAAACATGTGGGCCATATTATAATTAGGCTCTAGTCTAGAGTAATTTGGAATGAAAAGTGATTTTTATTTTGAAGTTTTCTAATTCAAACATTAATAGTGTACAGAAAGGTCTCATCAAGAGTTTCTTTTTCAACCCAAGTAAAAGCAGAAAGCATATAGCCACCTCCACCATAGCCTTAGATCCCAAGAAACTAGAAACACCAATCAGAAAGGATATATGCACCCCTATGTTCATAGAGGCACAGTTTACCATAGCTAAGATTTGGAAACAGCCTAAGTGCCCATCAGCAGATGATTGGATTAGAAAACTGTGGTACATCTACACAATGGAATACTATGCTGCAGTAAAAAAGAAGGAATTCTTACCATTTGACACATATAAGCTAACCAATAGACACAGACACCAGGAGGGTGAGGGCATGGGGGGGGGCGGCAATGGGGGGATAAGGACACATATGTAATACCTTAATCAATAAAGAGAAAACAGTGAGCCAACAGTTTGAAACAGCATTGAAATGAAGATTTCATGTCATGGTGATGGTAGTAATGATAAAGGTGATGGCCATAGAGTGGCAATGGTGGCGGTGGTGTTGATAGTTATTGTGATGATTGTTTAATAGTAAAAAAAAAAAAAAATCTAGTACAAGGAAAGGGTGAAATATTCCTGTGATGAGGGAAATCTTGTGCTTACCCATGGAATCCTTTTTTAAATATATACTTTTATTGATTTCAGGGAGGAAGGGAGAGAGATAGAAACATCAATGATGAGAGAGAATCATTGGTGGGCTGCCTCCTGCACACCCCCCTACTAGGGATCAAGCCTGCAACCCAGGCATGTGCCCTTGACTGGAATCAAACCTGGGACCCTCCAGTCTGCAGGCCAACACTCTATCTTCTAAGCCAAACCGGCTAGGGCTCCCATGGAATCCTTTTGTTCTATATTGAGAAGATGAGTGCGGTCTTGGACATTTTTCTACTCAAATGGCAACAGTAGCCTGATCCAGTATTAAGCTAATACTAACAATGTGAAATGTCTTCATTAACAAGGCTTTGCTTCTTCCTGGAAACTGGTGGAAATCCAACCCTGTTGTATATACCTCGATGCAGCTTCTGTGTTGTCCTCACCAAGAAATGGGGAATGGTTTCCCAGATGGCAAAGAGCCGGGGGGTGATGCTTGCACCTTTGTGAAGTCTCTCTCTCTCTTTGTTTTCCAGGACACAATGTAGGAAGCCTTTTCCACTTGGCAGATGATTTGGGCCGAGCGATGGAGTCCTTAGTTTCAGTCATGACAGATGAAGAAGGGGCAGAATAAATGTTTTACAACTCCTGATTCCCGCATGGTTTTTATAATATTCATACAACAAAGAGGATTAGACAGTAAGAGTTTACAAGAAAAAAAATCTATATTTTTGTGAAGGGTAGTGGTACTATACTGTAGATTTCAGTAGTTTCTAAGTCTGTTATTGTTTTGTTAACAATGGCAGGTTTTACACGTCTATGCAATTGTACAAAAAAAAGTTATAAGAAAACTACATGTAAAATCTTGATAGTTCAATAACTTGCCATTTCTTTATATGGAACGCATTTTGGGTTGTTTAAAAATTTATAACAGTTATACAGAAAGATTGTAAACTAAAGTGTGCTTTATTTAAAAAAAAAAGTTGTTTATAAAAACCCCTAAAAACAAACACACGGGCGCGCACACACACACACACACACACACACACACACACACAAACTTTGAGGCAGTGCATTGTTTTGCTTCCTTTTAGTGTGATATCCATATGAAATTCATGGCTTTTTTTTTCTTCTTGCATATTGAGATAAGATGACTTCTGACACTACCAAATGACTGCTTCACATTGCTCTCTTGAGAGTTGTTGACTGAGTGGAACGGGCTGTGGGTTTCCGTTGTCCACATCTATATGTCTATAAGTATGCAGATACTATAGGTATATAGATAAATAGATAGGAATTTCTAGTGACCTTTTAAATTTCTTGTTCAAATGTTCCTGCCACTTGCTAATGGCGAGAAATTGCTTCTGGTCATTCGGCTTACCTGCTCGGTGGAGAGTGGCTTTCCTGGAGCCTGCAGGCAGAAGGAAACGAACACATTAAAACATTGTCGGGGGCTCCAGATGTTTCTCATTTGGAACTTTCCACTGACAACTAGAGTATTGCATTTTCTTTTTTTGATAAAGGAACATGTGAATGAGTACACAGGACTTACTATGTCAGAATAATGCATTGGTTGATGTATACAGCTTCCTGCTGTTGGCAATGCCACTATTTAGACTTCATGGTGCTTCAGTGGAAGTCAGAGCATCAGAAGGCGTTTTAAATTCCCAGAGACGAGGAGGACTCTGGGTTCTCAGCTGATCCCTCTGAGGGAGTAGGCAGGCCACTCTTGAAGTAAAGGATTGGATGAATCTTCATAACCATACATAGAGATTTGTGTAATTACAACTAAATGATTCTCTTCTGGCAAACAGCAGTGGGTGTTTTGGTTCTTTCCTTTTTTTTAAGCTTTTTTTTTTCTCATTGCAGTGAGTTTTAAATGCCATAGGACTTAATTTAAGATAACCCTTGGAAAAATGTAAGACAGTAGCCCCATCACACTGTGACACTGTTAAATATCCACCCAGAAGTTCGTAAACTGTGCTTCTCTCCTTTGCATTTCTCTAAAGTAAGTGGGGACGCGGATAGATTCAGATGTTCCACAAGGTACTGCAATCCCCTTTGGGTGGATTAAGCAAGTTAAATATATAAACAAGCAAACATTGTTGAAAAAGAGGAGAAAAACTCAAGAGGACTAGCTGGTAGGAAAAAGCTTTACTCTTTCATTTCATCTTATTAGTCTTTAAAAAAATCATTCAATAGAAAGCACCATGTGACCTATTATTTTGCAAATCTGTTACCTCTTACATCAAATGTAATTAACTTTTGGAGTGTGGGTTTTGTCCCTTATTTTATTATGATAATTAACATCAAACATGGCTTCTCATGCTATTTCTACCTCACTTTGGTTTTGGGGTGTTCCTAATAATTGTGCACACCTGATTTCACAGCTTCACCACTTGTCCATTGTGTGAACATTTTCCACCATTTTCTTTCTTCCTTTATAATTTCCAAAAGAAAACCCAAAGCTCTAAGGTAACAAATTACATTAATATTTGGTTTTAGTCTTGCATTTTTCCTTTACATGACGCTGGACTTTTTCTTTAAGGATTTATTTTAACCACGATTTAAAACAAGAGGTTACTTTACTTCCTACTAAGAAGTTTAAGTTTCATTCTAAAATCAAAGATAGAGTGAGTGCATAATTTTGTTTTAATCTTTTTGTTTTATCTTTTAGACATTAGTTCTGGAGTGAGTCTGGCAAAATATATGAATAAAAATTGAGAGCTTTATTGCTATGTTTTAAGCATAATTTGGACATTATTTCGTGTTCTGTATAACCACTGAGTGTTAAACTAAATCATAATCAATGTAACTGAAGCATAAACATCACATGGCATGTTATGTCATTGTTTTCAGGTACTGGGTTCTTACTTGAGTATCATAATACATTGTGTTTTAACATCAACACTGTAACATTTACTAATTATTTTTTTAAACTTCAGTTTTACTGCATTTTCACAACATATCAGACTTCACCAAATATATGCCTTACTATTGTATTATATTACTGCTTTACTGTGTATCTCAATAAAGCACGCAGTTATGTTACAAAAAAGTGTTGATTGGACTGCTATATTTTGTTTTTATTTTAATTTAGTTATTTTTTTCACATTTTTATTGATTTCAGAGAGAGAAACATCAATGATGAGAGAATAATTGATGAGCTGTTTCATCAATTCCCCTACTGGGGATCAAGGCCACAACCTGGACACGTACCCTGACCAGGAACCAAACTGTGACCTCCTGGTTCATAGATTAATGCTCAACCACTGAGCTACACCAGCCAGGCTAATTTAGTTATTTAATTTTTATTTTGTTAAATATATTTTATTGATTTTTTTACAGAGAGGAAGGGAGAGGGATAGAGAGTTAGAAACATCGATGAGAGAGAAACATCGATCAGCTGCCTCCTGCACACCCCCCACTGGGGATGTGCGCGCAACCAAGGTACATGCCCTTGACCGGAATCGAACCTGGGTCCCTTGAGTCCGTAGGCCGATGCTCCATCCACTGAGCCAAACCGGTCAGGGCTAGTTATTTAATTTTTAAATAGGTCATCCATGCATACAGTTGAAAAATGCAAAATCTAGAAGGCAAACAGTGAAAAGACCCTGCCAGCCTATTCCCAAATCATCCTCACTTCCCTATGAGTAAATATTATTAAATTTCTTATGTATCCTCCCAAAGTATCTTTATTACAAACATGTATTCCTCCTTTTTTTCCTTTGATTACACAGATTGTAGCATTCTCTTTATATACCTTGCTTTTTTAAACTTAAGAATGGATTTAAGAGATCCATTCTTAATTATATTAAAATGAATCTTTCCAATCCTATCTAATAAAAGAGAAACATGGTAATTAGCCATACGTCCGCTACCCTTCCCATTGGCTAATCAGGGCGATATGCAAATTAACTGCCAGCCAAGATGGCGGCCAGCAGCCAGGCAGCTTGAAGTTAACATGAGGCTTGCTTGCTTCAGTGAAGGAGGACTCCAACGTTTCCCACCTGCACTGCCGGCCTCTGAGCTTGCAGTTTGAAACATTGTAACAAATATAGAAGCTAAACAAAACCCCAGAAACCTGCTTTCAGCCAGCCAGGATCTCAGAGCTGGAGTTGAAAAAGTGTTTCGATTATAGAACCCAAACAAACCAGATACCTGCTTTCAGCAG
>NW_006297510.1:262546-264261 GCF_000327345.1 Myotis davidii
TGCAGACACTCAATGCAGGAGCTGTCCCCAGCCCGCAGGCCCCAACCGGCAGTGGTGGTGGGGTGGTGGGGGTGGGGTCGGTGAGCAGATAGTGCCAGGCCCACCAAGGCGGGAGCGAGCAGGGGCTCACCAGTGACCCCACAGATCAGCTCTGATTGCTGGCCAGGCCTAGGGACCCCCGAGTGCACAAATTTTTGTGCACCAGGCCTCTAGTCCTATATAATAAGACCCTAATATGCAAATCAACCAAAAGGCAGAATAACCAGTGGAATGACTGGTCGCTATAATGTGCACTGACCACCCGGGGACAGATGCTCAACGCAGGAGTTGTCCCCTGATGGTCAGTGCGTTCCCACGGGGGAGCGCTGCTCAGCCAGAAGTCAGACTCACAGCTGGCAAGCTCAACGGTGGTGGCAAGAGCACTAAGGAGCAGCAAGCAGGCAGGCAGTAAGAAGAAAGGGGTCCTGGACTGTGAGAGGATGTCACAGGTGGACATCCTCCAAGGGGTCCCAGACTGCAAGAGGGCACAGGCCAGGCTGAGGGGACCCCCCTCCCCCCAGTGCACAAATTTCATGCACTGGGCTTCTAGTGCAATATAATGCTTTCTCACTTTTTATAGCTGCATAATACTCCACTGTATGTTTAATAAAATGCTTTCTCACTTTTTATAGCTGCATAATACTCCACTGTATGTTTAATAAAATGCTTTCTCACTTTTTATAGCTGCATAATACTCCACTGTATGTTTGTGGGATATTATTTAAGCAGTTCCCTTTGGTGGGATATGTGGGTTGTTTTCAGTCTTTTCTATAACAAACAATACTGCACCTCTCTCATTTCTTATTTGACTTGTGCAAAAAGAGGACACATTCCTAGAAGTGAGATGTCTGGATCAAAGGTGGCAAACATTTGCAGCTTCGGAGATCATTTTTGTGCAACAACTGTCCTAGTGTTTGTTTTGTTTCTTGTGTTAGTAATAACAAGTATATGAATTAACCAGTTTGCAGTTTACACTTTGCTTCTTGAGAATTTCATGCCACTTCTATTATTGTTCATGGTATCGGACTTAAGGGGACGTCTGAGGAGCGGGAGTCTAACCTACAAGGATGCCACAGAACTGATTCTGGGGAGGATACCCCTACCATACCACTACCAGAGGTTGATCCGCTCATCTCTGTCCTGCTTCACCTCTGCTCTAGCTGCAACGGAAGCTAGGAAATGAGTAGCAATGTCAGCGTCTCTAGCAAGATGTTGTCTTTGTCTCCCACCAAGATTCATGATGAGAAGTTCCCCAACAGGGTTCAGATGCTAGACATTCAAAGACATTACAAAAGTTCACTAGCTTCAGCCTATTCTAATGATTTTGGGAATAACAGATGGTCGATCTCATTAAGAACGATTTTAAGTGAGTGTGACATCTCTGACGAATCACTCGCGAAGTTTTTGAGGGTGGAGTGATAATGCCAACCTAAGTGACTATTACATTGAAAGACTGTCCTTGAAGTCCACATATGCCAAGATTAATTTTTATCCTAATTATTTTTTTAATATATACTCACTGATTTCAGAGAGGGAGAGAGAGATAGAAGCATGAATGATGAGAGAGAATCATGGATTGGTTGTCTCCTGCACGCCCCCCACTGGGGATTGAGCCCACAATCCAAACATGTGCCCTTGACTAGATTGAACCATAACCTCCTGGTTCATAGGTCAAC
>NW_006297510.1:264302-268914 GCF_000327345.1 Myotis davidii
TCCTGCCAGGATTTTTATCCTATTTACATGAATACATCATTTATCCTTCCTGCCATTCCCCAAACCAGCCTTTGGTTGAAATACCAGACTGGCTGTTTTGATGGCATTCAACTAGGGAACTGAGGAATTTTAAAAACTTCACCATGTCTAAGACAACTGTGTGTGGAGGACTCTGAGGAGGGCATTTGGCTTTCTGTTTCACACCTGGCACAGGCTGGAGGGGAGGGAATTATTTCAGTTAAAAATTAAAATGGATCAAGCTGGTGCAGATTGTGCACCAGCAAGCAAAATGTGTTCTGGGGAGAAAGCATCAAAACTAATGGATGTGTTCTGTGAGCTGCGGTGGGATTTCCCTGAATTTGTAATGCTCTCACAGACTGAATACAAAGGCAGCATCGGCACACTTGCAAAGACTTTGCCCTGAAATTAACTATAGGCAGGACATGAATTGAATCCTTTCCCACAGTAGCAAAGTCACTAGAGTAGGAACTACAAACATAGTATTCACCATTGCTCCTTGGCCTTCAGAGTGCGGTGAGTTCATGGACTTATTTGACAACATGAGAGCAGCAGCATGCCAGACTTTCCATAGGTAATGTGTGTGTGTGAAGCTTGCAGGTGTATGAGAATGGCTTTTGTGTACAGAAAAGATTATGTACAGTAACTTGAGGCTTAAATTCTATACATATTTGCATGCATACATATATGTGTGTATATATGTCTATATACAGGATACATTTTAACGTTTTATTTTGAAATACCTTAAAAGTTCCAAGAATGCAGAAAAGTTGCAAGAATAGTACAAAGAACCCCCATATACTCTTTACACAGATTCAACAATTGTTTCTATTTCTCTCTCTCTCTCTCTCTCTCTTCTCTCTCTCTCTCTCTCTCTCTCTCTCTCTCTCTCCCTCCCTCCCTCCCTCCCTCCCTCTCCCAAGTCTGTTTTCTCCCTGAACCATCTTGACAGTAAGTTTTATATATTGTGCCCTTTTACACTTAAATACTTCATATACATTTCCTAAGAACTAGGACATTCTCTTACATGATGGCATTACCATCATCAAAATAAAGAAATTTAACATTACACAAAAGTCATCTACACAACCCACATTTAAATGTCAATTGTGCAGTGTTTTTTTAAAAAAGTTATATGTTTCCCTGGGCTGGTCTAGGATATAGTTCATGATCCCATGACACTTAGTCACCTCTTTAATCTCCTTTGACCAAGAACAGTTTCTCTGTGTTTCTTTCTCTTTAAAAACCTTGACATTTTTGCCGAGTACAAGCCAGCTGCTTTGTAGAACATGCCTCAATTTGGGTTTGATGTGACCTCATTATTAGATTCATGGGATGTGTTTTTGGCAAGAATGTGACACAAGTGATGGTGTGTCTTCAGCACAGGATAGCAGGAGGAATGTGAGGACAGTCTGTCCCATTCTTGTTGATGTCAACTTTGATCACTTGGCAAAGGCAGTAAGTTTCTCTAATTTGTATATATTTTAAACCCTAATTATTCTTAATCCTCTGGGTTCCACATAGAAATCTTATTATCTTCATACGTATAGATGATTTGTATAATATAACAGTCACTTTCTAAGAGTTCTAGTTCAAGATGGCAACATAGGAAGCTCCTGAACTTACCTCCTCCCACAGGCACATTGGATCTACAGCTACATACAAAACAATTCTTTCTGAAAGAAACCCAGAAAGTAGCTGACTCCTACACATATTGAGCAAATAAGGGAAAAAAAAACCATGTTGAAATGAATAGAAGACACAATATCACCATAAACCCCATCCCTGTCATGTAACACACAACCAGGAGAGAACTAACAACTCCTGAAATTTAACGCAGGTCTGGCTACCTGCCACAATGAAAGCTAAACTCATGAGAAAGGTGATAGTAAGAAGAAAAAAGGTTTATTCAAGTGCCAGCCACCTGAGAAGATGGGGGACTCTCTTCCCAAAGCATATCTTTTTTTATCCTTGTATCATTATTTATTTTTAATTTATCTTTATTGTTGAAAATATTACAGATATCCCCTGTTCTTCCCCATTGACCCAGTCTAGCTCACACCTCTCCCAGGCCCCGGGCCTTCACCACACTATTGCCTGTGTCCAGGGGTTATGCATATATGCATATCCCATCTTAACATCTCAGTGCAGACAAGGGTTTTGTCAGGAGGGAGAGAGAAAGCAGAACATGCAAGTTCTAGTTTTGAGAGAAAAATCATGTTAGAGTAACAAGCTAGGTTTAACCTTTACTAAGATTAACATGGGTAGCTTTACATAAATTATTTTATAAGCTTACTTTGTTAGTAAATTTTCATTTTAGTTCTATGGCTAGTTAGACTTATATAAGTAGTATATCACATTCATTCCCCATAACATTCCCAAGTTCTCCCTGAGGAGTGAAGGGTTTGGACCCCACATCTGGCACCTCAACTTTTAAGATTTCCACCAGAGACATGGGTCCAGAAAACATGTAGCTTTGAAAGCTAACAAGGCCTGTGTCCATGAGACCACACAGAGATGGCAATGCCCAGTCTTTCCTTGCAAGAAGCCTATTTGCTTATCTTACTAGCTGCAGCCTAAAGGGCAGACTTCTAATCTAACATACGTCTAGGGGCCAACTGCAATACTCCCCAGACACCCCAGAAAACCCAGAGGATGGTGGACACCATCTTTGTGCTCTCTCTGCCTCACTTCAGTCCACTAATTTCTCTCTCAGAAAGGAGCATCTGCACAGGTCTGATGCCCTGGGAATGCCCCTGAACACCTGACTCCGGGAACCATTCTTAGCTGGCTATGCCCCCAGACACAGTGCAGAGCAGTATACAGGAACACCCATCTCCAGTCTTCACATAAAAGAGAGGATCCAGCTTCCAATCAGCCTGCATCTAGGTGCTGACTGCGATGCTTCTCTTGGGACACTGATAGATCTTGGCACACCCTCAACTACTGGGAGCCACTGAGAATAAAGAAGACTGCTTAGACAGGCACAAAGGTTTGAGACACAACTTAGAGCTGGGCAGATTGAACCGATAAGATTCATCTGCTACATGAGATCACTCCTTTAATATCACACTTTCATCAATGGATAAGCCATCCAGTCAGAAAATCAATAAGGAAACATTGAACTTAACACATTACAACAGAAGGACTTAGACATTTACAAACATTCCATCCAAAAGAAGCAGAGCAGTCTTCTGTAATGTGTCATGTCTAAAACTTCCTTTATTTTTCTCACTAATTGCCTTGGTTGGTGTGGCTCAGTTGGAGCATTGCCTTGTGCACTGAAAGGTTGCCAGTTCAATTCCAAGTCAGGGCATATGCCCAGGTTGTGGGTTTGATCCCCAGTCGGGGCACATACAGGAATACGGGAGGCAGCCAATTGATGTTTCTCCTCTCTCTCTCTCTCTCTCTCTCTCTCTCTCTCTCTCTCTCTGTCTCTCAGCATGTCCTTAGATGAATATTAAAAAAGAAAAACCTGACCTCTTTATATATGTGCTACAACTAAAGGGCAGTTACAGCCTTGGGAGGCATCCTCCCTGCTACTATGTAAAATGTTCCTAACCCCAATCTTTATTTTTTAAAAATATATTTTATTGATTTTTTACAGAGAGGAAGGGAGAGGGATAGAGTGTTAGAAACATTGATGAGCGAGAAACTTTGATCAGCTGCCTCCTGTACACCCCCTACTGGGGACGTGAGACAGAGAGTTAGAAACATCGATGAGAGAGACATCGATCAGCTGCCTCCTCCTGTACACCTACTGGGGACGTGCCCGCAACCCAGGTACATGCCCTTGACCGGAATCAAACCTGGGACCCTTCAGTCCGCAGGCCGATGCTCTGTCCACTGAGCCAAACCGGTTAGGGCCCAACCCCAATCTTTAATGACAACTCCATCCTTCCAGTTGTACAGGCCAAAAACCTTGAAGTCACATATGACTCTTCCTTTTCTCTCATACTCACATTTTTTATCTAATAAAAGAGAAACATGCAAATTGACCATACCTCTGCTACACTCGCAAGCCACGCCCACAAGCCATGCCCACCAGCCAAACAGGAGCAAGTATGCAAATAAACCCAACCAAGATGGAGGTGGCCATGAAGCTGGAGCAAACTGGAGGCTTGGGTTGCCCCTGGCGATGGAGGAAGGAAGCCAAGCTTCCTGCCTGCCCTGGCCTCTGCTGAAGGAGTGGCTAGGGGCCTGGGTCAACGGGC
The DNA here is from genome assembly GCF_000327345.1 of Myotis davidii. Classification (NCBI taxonomy): domain Eukaryota; kingdom Metazoa; phylum Chordata; class Mammalia; order Chiroptera; family Vespertilionidae; genus Myotis; species Myotis davidii. Next base: position 268,535 of record NW_006297510.1, read on the forward strand.
CACTGGGAGCCAGCGGGGACTTTTGCCGTGTCGCCATGGTGACGCGGCAGAAGTTCCTAACCCATAGCCGCTTGCTCATTCACTTACTCGCTCATTCATTCACTCATTCACTTACTCACTCATTTATTCACTCACTCACTCACTCACTCACTCACTCACTCACTCAGCAAACACTCCCAGGTCCCTGGCACCAGGCCAGGCACTAAAGGTGAACAGGATAAGACAGAGCTATGTCCTCAAGATGTTAGTAATTCAGTAGGGTGAAGCAGGCACATGAACGAGGCAGTTGTATGCACAGATGCAGGGTACTGGGTTCTGTGAGGGCTGTAACTAACGCCGACTTAGTTCTCTTGATAAAATGGGGCCTCGGGAGCCAGGAC
>NW_006297510.1:269163-269959 GCF_000327345.1 Myotis davidii
CAGGCCAGCAGAGGGGGCAGTAGGGGGTCATCAGGCTGGTGGGGAGCATTTGGGGGCAAATAGGCTGGCAGTGGGGGGCAGTTGGGGGAGAGCAGGCCGGCAGGCAGAGTGGTTAGGGGCAATCAGGCAGGCAGGCAGGTGAGTGGTTAGGAGCCAGCAGTCCCGGATTGCGAGAGGGATGTTCAACTGCTGGTTTAGGCCTGATCCCTGTAAAATGGCTTTAGGATATCCTTCAAGGTGTGCCAAGATTGGAGAGGGTGTAGGCCGGGCTGAGGAACACCCCCTTCCCCATGCACAAATTTTGTGCACCAGGCCACTAGTCTATTCTATAAGCAAGTTCTATTGGCCCTCCCTTCAGAATATATCTAGAATCTGGCCACTTTCCCCATCTCTGCTTACTGCTCTGAGACATCATAATCATGCTGCTGAATCATGACAATAGCTTTCAGCTGGTCTCCCAACTGCCACCCTTCCCTCCTTTAGTCTGTGTTCAACAGCCTATCTAATAAAGAGGAAATATGCTAATTGACCATCACACCCTTACAAGATGGTAGCACCCACAGCCAATAAAGAGGGAATATGCTAATTGACTACCACGCCCTCAAATATGGTGGCGCCCAGTCCCCTCAGCCCCACTGGGGCATCAGGCACATGGCACAGCTGGGCCCACCCCAGGCAGGTCTGGCCACTCCGCGCGCCTGCCTCCGAAGTTCCCCAGTCCCCTCAGCCCCCCAGCCGCCCAGGGCCAGCCCGAGGCACAGGCAAGCCTTGGATGGTGGCTGCCCAGCCAATACCC
>NW_006297510.1:270024-280690 GCF_000327345.1 Myotis davidii
GGGTAATACTGTTAAGGTATAATCAGAGTTGGTCAGTCCTTTGGCTTAAAACCCACCAACAGAGTTAAAACTCTCCATCCCAGAGTAAAAGCCAGACTCCTTGTAGCATTCTACAAGATCAGGGGTCCTCAAACTTTTTAAACAGGGGGCCAGTTCACTGTCCCTCAGACCGTTGGAGGGCCAGACTATAGTTTAAAAAAAAACTATGAACAAATTCCTATTCACACAGTGGTGGCAAAAACACCTGGCGGGCCAGATAAATGTTTTCAGTGGGCCGCATGTGGCCCGAGGGCCATAGTTTGAGGACCTCTGTACAAGATCTATACAATTTGACCTGTACCTCCCTGTCTTTATCCCTCCTACCCTTCTTGTTCATTCTGCTCCACTCATCTAATTGCCGTCTTACTGTTTCTCAAAAACACCAGCCAGTTCTGACTTCAAGGTCTTCATTCTTGCTGTTTTCTCTGCTCCAACGACGAGAAATGCAGCATATCCAGTGAGACAACCCCAAATGCCAAGCCAACTCTGGCCTGTGCACTTACCTCCTTGTTCCTTCCTTTTTATCATATAAAAGTTTCCTGCCTTCCACCCAATTTTGAAGTTCTCTGGACCGTTGGAAACAGAGAATGCCCACTTCATGAAGTGTTAAAATTTGTATCACCTAAACCCATGGTTGGCAAACCGCGGCTCGCGAGCCACATGCAGCTCTTTGGCCCCTTGAGTGTGGCTCTTCCACAAAATACCCTGTGCGGAGAAACTATGAAAAACCCACATTAGGGTTTTTTGGGGATTCCAACACAGTTTCAACAAATCGAGTTCAATAACAGATTTTTCCTTTTCCTTACTGTTTTTCTGAGCAACACTTTTTGATGTGTTCTTTCATTTTAATCTCCTAGCAACCTTCTAAAGTAACTGTCTTCTTTAATCATTCTTAACAACCTTCTCAGTCAAACCTACCCTATTAGAATTGCAACCCAAACATTATATCACCCCTTCCCCACTTTACTTTTCTACATCACATTTCTTTTCAGCTGTGATACTATCGTTCTTTACTCATATATTTTGTGTATTATCTGTCTGCCCCAGCTAGAATGCTAAGTTTGTGAGAGTTGGGATTTGGGTCAGTTTTGTTCACTACGATACCCTAGAGCACCTAGAACTCCTGAGACATAGAACGTGTTCAGAGTGAGTGAATGAACTAGGGAAGCGGCAACTACACAAGGACAGTGACATTTAGGAATTTCCTGAATTAGCTTTTCTTTCCTGGGCATTAGTCATGTTCTTTTTATGTTCAGAGCTCCAGCATGAAAGAGACAGCTCAGGGACATTCCAGCAGAGTCAGAGACATCACTGCTTAGGAAATAAGATCCTAAAAGATATAAGGAAACTGAAATTTCATACAGAAGAAAAAAATGGGTAATTTAACATCTCACATGGAAGATGATGGCCAACTGTTCTCCAGCTCTACTGTTTTGGTTTTAACCAAAAACAAAAGTTTAAATTCTAGCAAATTCTAGCTTAAAAATTTGGGATGAGATACAAGGAAGAATTCAATAACCAGCAACCTATCTAAATACTGGATGCACTGGATTCATCTTTCTCTGGAAGATTTTATAGAACAGATTTCCCTTCAGGTCTAGTCCCATTTGGTAGCAACGTAAGCTGGGTAAAAGCTAAAACAAGAATGTGAAATGGCTTCATAACAAACCTTTCTTTCCTTGGACCCTCTGGCTTATCTTTCACTCTCTTGTTAGGCTGAACCTCTTGTTTAAGCCTGATCTTTTTAATATATGATAGGATGTCCCACTGCAAGTCACAAAATAGTTAGCACCCTGTGAACCATTCTGGCATTTTTGCTCAAACACAGGTCAATGTTTGCACTTGTAAGTAATGCTACATTCTTCCTTAAATCCTTCCTCAACCTCCCACTATGTTTCTCTTAAAATCTTTTTTGAGATCCTAAAGCTGTATAAAATACTCTGATGTAGTGATGATACAAAACCTGACCTATTTATATATGTGCTACATTTAAAAGTCAGTTACAAACTGTAACTATAAAGTAGGTGTTTAATATTTAGTTTAAGGGCCTTTTCTAATTCTAAAAGCATAACAGTTGTTATGATTTTAGAAATAATTGTATCAATATTAATAAAAATAAGCATTTACTTTTTTTTTGAGGTTATGAAGTTAAAAAAGGGGCTGGGGCCCTGACTGGTGTAGCTCAGTTGGTTAAGCATCATCCCATGCACGAAGCCGGTTTGATTCCAGGTCAGGGCACATGCCCAGGTTTCTGGCTTGATCCCCAGTAGAGGGCATGCAGAAGGCAGTTGATTGATGATTCTCTTTCCTTCTCAAATCAATAAAAACATTTTTTTAAAAAAGGGGCTGGTGTGTGCCCTCTTGTATCTCACAGTCTACTAGTAAGAAATAATTGCCATAAAGCATGATATAAGACTCAAACAAATTAAAGTGGGAGCACAAGGAGGTTGTACTAAGCAAATAGGGGGAATCAGACAAAATTTCACAGAGAATATCCCTACACTAAGTCAAATAATTGCATTTTCAAGCACTATGCTAACATTGTTTTATGTGTTTTGTTTGGAAAAGACCTTTTCAATTAATTTGCTCTTCAGAGTAAATTAATGTTCCCAGCAGTATATGATGGTCATGAAAAGATCCTGTAAGGAATTGGTAGCCAGATGTCTAACAGAGTAACATGCAGCTCGAGGATTATAATTGCCAATAAAATTACATATTTCTGATCACATTTAGCAAAGATTATTTAACAGATGAGCATTACTACAAGCACATTGAATCTGCCAACTACCTCATCTGAATACTAACTGAACAGAGCATTGCTGTACAACAGAACACACATAGTAGGTACAAATTTTTGTTTGACTTCATTATTACATAAAGGAATCAACACATGAAATATATAATATATTCATGTGTTTTGATAGATTTGTACAATCCCCTTTCATCAAAGAAGGCAGAATATTTGGAGCTTTCTATCAAATATAGCAGATTTCTAAACTACAAAAAAAGTAGAGAAGAAATGAAAGATTCATATTAATAGCAAGAATTGTTATGCTGATTGTGAGTTATTTGTGCTCTGAACTATTTTTTGCTTTCTACTGAATAGTCATTATCTTACTCCATGTTTCCCTTTCAAGTCATTTGGAAAATCCAAATGAAGAAGCTGAATAAGGAGATGTGCTTCGACATCTGCATCCTGAAGTGTCAAATTAAAGTGCCTGTGTAAGTCCTGCCCTGCTCAAAAACAAGTAGAGTTTTATAAGTTTCAGGAGAAGCTAGATTGGGCTGCAGTAACAAATAGACTGAACAATCTCAGTTGCTAAACTCAACAAAGTTTTATTTCTAGTACACATCACAGATCAGGAACCAGCCTCCTTCTATCTTGCAATTCCACCATTTCAGAGGCCTTTCAGTTGAGCCACATGGACAAGAAAATGAGAAGATGTAGAAAGCACATTTGTGGAAGTCACAGAACATTTTTATTTGTATTCTCACTAGTAACCCAGTGCACAAAATTCATTCACATTAAAAGGGTATTAATTAGAGGAAATATTTTAATATTGCTGTTTGCCCTTTCTCTATAATAGAAGTGCCAGAGATGAAAGAAAATTAGTAAAATGTATATGAAATTCTTCCTCCTGTAGAGTCTGGGGAGCACTGTGGGACCCAGAGTCAAGTCCCTGCCCATCTGCGGTGCCTCAAAATCATGCGAGACCCAGACCCAGCTGGCCCCACCCCCATTGGGCCAGATCCAGACCCAGCTGGCCCCACTCTTGTCAAGCCCCGCCAGGCGGGGGAGGTGCAGCCTCAGGTCCCTTGGCCCAGCGCCAGGCAGAGGGGGCACAGCCTCAGGTCCCTCATCAAACTCTGCTGGGTGGGGTGTGCAGCCTTAGGTCCCCCGTCAAGCTCCACTGGGCAGGGGGTGCAGTCTCAGGTCACCCAGCACACCCTCAGTTCCCCTGGCCCGGTGCCAGGGCAGGAGGCATGGCCTGTGGTCTCTTGTCAAGCCCAGCCAGGCAGGGGGCGTGGCCTGAGGTCCCCAATCAAGCCCTGCTGGGAGGGGGGTGCAGCCACAGGGCCTCCATCAAGCCCCACCTGGTGGGGAAGGGAACAGCCACAGGTCCCCTGTCAAGCCCCACTGGGCAGGGGTTGCAGCCTCAAGTCCCCCAGTGCTGGAGTGGGGGGCACAGCCTGAGGTCCCCTGGCCCAGCACCAGGGCAGAGGGCACACCTCGAGGTCCCCTGTAAAGCCCGGCTGGGTGGGGGGTGCGGCCTGAGGTCCCCTGTCAAGCCCTGCTGGGCAGGGGGCACAGCCTGAGGTCCCCTTGCCTGGTGCCAGGCAGGAGGTGTGGCCTGAGGTCTTCTGCCCTGGCCCAGCACCATGCAGCCTCAGGTCCCTGCTCATTGCTTGTTAAGGCTCATTACGGGAACTTGGCTTCTACTGTGGGTGCAGCCATCTTTTGTTACGGAAACCCCCACCTCTGCTGTGGGCGCAGCCATCTTGTGTTACAGAAACCTTGCCTCCACTGTGGGCATCACCATATTTGTGATGACATGATGGTCAATTTGCATATTCCCTCTTTATTAGATAGGACTGGCCAGAATTCAGTCACAATTTCCCAACCTAACTGCAAGGAAAGCTAAGAGATACTGTTTTTCTGGGTGCCCAGGGAAAGGAACTGAATGGATGAACACCTAGCCAGTCTTTGATACAGAGGAAAGAATTTTAAAATACACATTTTTATTCAAGCAATTTTATATGTGATGATTAGAGTCCCAAGTCAACACACCCAAAATGCAACTGAAGAACACTGCAATTAGAGTAACACCTGAATGACTTAAATATCACCTCTCTGGCCATCTTGTCTACCAAGACCAAAGTTGAAAACTCATTAACAGTCATATTAGAGGTTCTGCATTCTATACATGAACCATCTTCCATTTAGCAAACATTTATTTTGACTATCTGTGGTAGGTAGGCACTAAAAAAATAAAAGATCTACCTATTGTTCTCATGACAATAATGAGACTATTATCAGATCAAGATAGGAACAGGGTATTTCAGGAACTGCAGGTAGATCAGTTGACTGGAACACAGTGGGAAAGACAGGTGCAGCAAGGGCCAAGGACCCAAGACCCTGTGTGCCACGCTCACAACAATTTGAGCTTAAATGGGAATCTATTGAAAGAATTCAAGCACAGAAATACAACTAGATGAGTGCGTTTGAAAGACCACTCATACTGCCTGCTTCATGGAAAATGAGCTAGCAGAACATGATTGAGATGGCTGTGGCCATTATACAGTTGCCGCTATTTTGCCATTAAGGACATTTTGTTGTTAATCTGCATCCAAGGATATTTTTTCTATTGATTTTTAGAATAGCGGTCACCAACCTTTCAAACCCCATGGACCACCAGTGGCCCATGGGCCACTGGTGGGCGACCACTGTGTTAGAGAGAGTGGAGAGACTGAGAGAGCTAAACATTGATGTAAGAGAGACACATTGATTAGTTGCTCCACAGGTGCCCCAACCAGGGCTGGGGATCCAACCTGCAACCCTTGACTGGATTCAAACCCAGGACCCTTCGGTCCACAGGCTGATGCTCTATCCACTGAGCCAAACTGGCTAGGATGCCATTAAGGACATTTGGATGTAGATACCCTGACCTGGTCATTTTGACATAGGATAGTTTTGAGGCAGTATAAAAAATCATTGAGACTGGTGGGAGGGGCGGAGACGTGGAATAGGCTGGTCCAACATCCATGTGTGGTGTTTTGTTGTTGTTGTTTTTTTAATTGGGAGGGCGATCAACCCTGTAGAGGCCAACCCTGAGGAGCAAGGGGTCCCAGCCTCATACCAGACCCCCAGCCCAGGGTCCCAGAGCTGAGAAGAGAAGTTCACATAACTTCAGGCTGTAAAAACCAGCAGGGATTGTGGCTAAGAGACACAGAGACTGCTGGAGTCCCAGGTGTTCCTCTTAAAGGGCTGGCACTCAGACTTACTAAGACTCACTCCCTCAGGAGGCATTGGGGGACCCAGATACATACGGGGAGGAACTGGATTGTCTGGCATCAGGATAGGAACTCAGGGGCAGCTTTCTCCCACATGGAGGTGCTTGCAAGGGTCACTGTTCCTATGCTGCAACCTCCTCTGTCACAGGGCTGACTGGCAGGGGCCATATCTGAGTCTCTATCAACCTGGCTTACACTGTTTGCTCCACCCTGGCCCTGGTGATTCCTTGAGACCCCGTCCCATCCAATTTGAAGCCATGCCCAAGCTGTTTGCAGCATCTTTTTCATATGAATGGAATGGTCTGTCCTGGCTCAGGTTTCAGACTTTGCTAAAATCTCTCAAACTGCAGCTGGTGTCAGCGAGCCCCAAAGGATCAATAAGAGACCCAAGACCTGGCACTAGCAGCAGCCTGCCTTGCTGCACAGTTGGGCCTCACCTGGGCACTTTCAAACACAGTACAAATAGCAAATATCTTCAAATCTCTCCATAGCTCCTGGCATATTAGAGGTAGCCCCAGGAAGTGGCTGACTTTGCACCTCCATGGAGACCCTAGAGCCAGTGCACCCTATGGATAGCTTCAGACCATACCAAATTACAACTCTACACATCCACGAGTGACACACACAAGCGGCAAATTTAGCAAGCACCAAAGCCCCACTGAAGCAAGTCCTGCTCCATAGGGGTGTTTCCTGCACAGCAACTCTCCCATTATAGTCTCAGCTAGTCCTCACAACCAATTTGCCTAGAGGTCAATTCCCGCTAGTGACACAAACAGCAATCAAGACTCTACTACAAGACTGTACACACAGCCTACATAGGGGTGCACCTAGAGTGCCCAGCTCAGGTGACTGGGGAGGCCGAGCCACTGAGCCCTACAGGACACCTATTATACACGGCCACCTTACCAATTCCAGGAGACAGCAGCTCTACCTAATACATAGAAACAAACACAGGGAAGCAGACAAAATGCAGTGACAAAGAAACATGTCACAAATGAAAGAAATGGAAGAAAGCAAACTATTGCACACAGAGTTCAAAACCACAGTTATAAGGTTACTCAAGGATCTTCATGAGAGCTTCAAGGTACTTAAATTTTTAAGGATCTTAGTGAGAATGTCAAAGACATGAAAAAGGATCAGACAGAAGTTAAGCATACATCAAATGAAATAAGGAATAATTTCTAGGAATTCAACAGTAGAGTAGAAGATACTGAGAATCAAATCAAGGATTTGAAATATAATGAAGCAAAAAACACCAAATCAGAAGAACAAAAAGGAATAAAAAAAATATGAATATAGTGTAAGAAGCCTCTGGGACAACTTCAAGCATACCAACGTTCACATCATGGCGGTGCCATAAGGAGAAGAGAGAGAGCAAGATATTGAAAACATATTTGAAGAAATAATGACAGAAAACTTGCCCTACCTGGTGAAAGAAACAGACTTACAAGTCCAGGAAGCACAGAAAGTCCTAAACAAGAGGAACCCAAAGAGGCCCACACCAAGACACATAAAAAATAAAATGCCAAGTATTAAAAACAGAGTATCTTAAAAGCAGCAAGAGAAAAGCAGTTATTTACCTACAAGAGAGCACCAATATGACTAGCAGCTTATTTCTCAACAGAAACTATGCAGGCCAGAAGGGAGTGGCAAGAAATATTCAAAGTGATGAAGCCCAAGCTCCTACAGCCAAGATTACTCTAGCCAATTTGAATCTAAAAATCAAAGTAAACGAACAAGAAATCTAATGGACAAAATAAACTGGTGAATAAAATAGAATCAGAGGCATGGAAATATGGAACAGACTGATGAATCTCAGAGGCGGGCAGGAAGGGATTAACCAAAGATCTTATATGCATTACCTATGGACACAGATAATAGAGTGGTGAAAGCCTGGGGTGGGGCTAAAACTGGTGGTAGGGAGTAATGGGGAGAAAAAAGAGGGACATCTGTAATATTCTCAACAATAAAGATTTAAAATAATAACAGTTAAAAATGAAATATTCAGACAATACAACAAGGTATAAAGGAAAAGGAAAAATCTCCTATAATTCACTGCCTATCTTAAACTGCTGTTAATATAGCCCGTGTATATATTTCCCCATGTATGCTTTTTCTAATAGAAATGTGATAATAGCATAAATGCTGGTGCAACTTGCTTTCTTTGCTTAACAATACATTGTGAACATTTTCCCAAAGCAATAAGTATAGTTTGGTATCATAATATTTTTAATAGCCATAGAGCAGCGGTTCTCAACCTGTGGTCGTGACCCCTTTGGGGGTCGAACAACCCTTTCACAGGGGTTGCCTAAGACCATCGGAAAACACATATATAATTACACATTGTTTTTGTGATTAATCACTATGCTTTCATTATGTTCAATTTGTAACAATGAAATTGGGGGTCACCACGACATGAGGAACTGTAGTAAAGGGTCGCGGCATTAGGAAGGTTGAGAACCACTGCCATAGAGTATTCCTTTGATTGGATGTCCCATGAGGCAATGTAGAGTAGTGACTGAGGGTGTAAGCTTTAAATTCAAATTCTCTGGATTCTGATCCTGGCTCTTAACCAAGGGTTAGCAAACATTTTCTGTAAAGGGACAATTAATAAATATTTTAGGCTTTACAGTTATGGTTCTCCCGAGAAATGGAATTAACAGGATATATATATAGATATAGATATGAATAAATATAGATATCATCTATAATAATAAAAGCATAATATACTAATTAGACCAGATGGCCTTCTGGACGTCCTTCCAGATGACCTTCCAGATGAAGCCAGGGCTGTGAGGGAAGCCCGGTTCCCAGGTGCCTGCCAGTGGCTGGGTCCCAGGTGCCAGAAGGAAGCTGGTGCCGGCAGCTGGGAGAAGAAAGGTCTACTCTTGCATGAATTTCGTGCATCGGGCCTATAGATACTTATAAATAGAGATGTTAATCTCTAGCCATCTATCTATGCCTATCTACTAGTATGCATGTAGCTACAGATATATATGTATAGATATATAGATGTTTTTATATATGGAGAGAGAAAGAGGTATTTTAAGAAATTGGTTCACATGAATGTGAAGCTGGTAAATCCAGAATCTGCAACATGGAACAGTGAAGAGTTGCAGTTCAAGTCTGAAGGCAGTCTGTTGGCAGAATTCCCTCTTCTTCCAGGGATGTCAATTCTTGTCTTTCAACTGATTAAACAAGGACTACCCATACTAAGGAGGGTAATCTGCTTTATTCAAAGTCTATTGATTTATATGTTAATCTCATTTAAAAAGTACCTTCACAAAAACATCCAGAGTAATGTTTGACTAATATCCGGCTATCATGACCTAGCCAAATTGACACATAAAATTTACCATCACATGAGCCATATGATCTCTATTGCAAACTAGTCAGCTCCATCATTGTAGTGTGGTAGGAGACATATACACTATATAAACAAGAGGGCTCAATCCTTAGTCAGGGCACATAGAAGAATATAGCATTGAATGCATAAATAAGTGAATAACAAATTGATGTTTCTCTCTCTCTCTCTCTAACCTTGCCTCTCTTCCCCTCCCTCTTTCTCTCTAAAATAAATAAATATAAATAATCAAATGAGTCTAAATGAAATTCTGTGTATGTAAAACTTTCTCTCTCTCTCTCTCTCTCTCTCTCTCTCTCTCTCCCTCCCTCCCTTCTTCTCTCCCTCTTTTTGTCTCCCTCTCTCTTGCACACACAGACACACACTTTCTCTCTCTCCCCTTCCTCTCTCTCTCTCTCAAATCAGTAAAAAAAACAACCCCAACAATTTGAAGAGATTTAGAAAAAAGTTTACAATATGACCTAGTTTTAAAATAAGCCTTGTGCTAGAATAATTTTTAAAGTATTTTTGAATACTATTAATATTGCATTTTTCCAATAAATATCTGACCAATTTGTTTATGCTTCAATAAATACTGGGAAAATTTTTTTGGGGGGGAAGCCAGACCAGACCAAACTTTAAGTGAACTTTTAAAAGAAACCCACTGATTTTAAAAGACTTGCTCCAATAGTCAAGGGGTAGAACATCTGAGTACTCAAAACAGGTTCATTTTAAATAATTACATAGACTTCTTTTTAGCACTCAGGATATCCGCCTTTTAAAAATCCTATCTAATAAAAGAGAAACATGGTAATTAGCGTGCGTCTGCTACCCTTCCTATTGGCTAATCAGGGCGATATGCAAATTAACTGCCAGCCAAGATGGTGGCCAGCAGCCAGGCAGCTTGAAGCTAACATGAGGCTTGCTTGCTTCAGTGACAGAGGAAACCAACGTTCCCTGCCTGCCTTGCTGGCCTCTGAGCTTGCAGTTTGAAACATTGTAACAAATATAGAAGCTAAACAAAACCCCAGAAACCTGCTTTCAGCTAGCTGGGATCTCAGAGCTGGAGTTGATACAGAGTTTCGATTATAGAACCGAAACAAACAAGATACCTGCTTTAAGGAGCGGAGGCCTAAGAGCTGGAGCCTCAGAGCTAAAGCTGGCCCAGAATAAAAAAAGAAAAAGAAAAAAAGGAGCGGTTGGGAGCTTCAGTCACCCCCAGCCTGAAAACAGCCCTCAGCCCCTCACCCAGACTGGCCAGGCACCCCAGTG
>NW_006297510.1:281000-293642 GCF_000327345.1 Myotis davidii
CAGCCCCCCAACCCCTGATTGGCCCTGCTCTGTGCGTGACAGGGGGCGGTGCCCCACCCCCCAATCGGCCCTACCCTGAGCGTGACTGAGGGTGGCATCACAACTTCCCAATCCGCCCTGCTCTTTGCATGACAGGGGGCGGCGCCCCAACTCCCCAATCCGCCCTGCTCTGAGCCCGACCAGGGGCTGTACCTAGGGATTGGGCCTGCCCTCTGCCACCCGGGAGTGGGCCTAAGCCAGCAGGTTGTTATCTCCCGAGGGGTCCCAGACTGCGAGAGGGCACAGGCCGGGCTGAAGGGCCCCCCCTTCCCCCCTGAGTGCACAAATTTTTGTGCACTGGACCTCTAGTGTAATTATAAAAATACAAAAATGTAAATTCTTAGCATGATATAAATGGATAACATGTCATAACAGAGGTTGTTGATTTTCAAAACATTAGAAAGCATGAGGGAGCAAAAAAAAAAAAAAAGGCAAAAAGGAAAAGGCATAATCCCCAAATTATTAATATTCCAAGGCAGAATATCACACAAAGGTGGGATTTCCCTCCTTCTTATGCAAGTTTCACATCTCAGTAAGTGCAGAGGAGATACTAACCCAGCGCCACTTCAAGCTTGTAATGCAATACTTTGTGGCATTAAAAGGGAACATATTTATTTGTCACCTTCCCATCCCCTCTGTCCTCTTTCTGCACACTGACTTCTGCAGTCATCACCGCCTGCCCATATCTACTGTAGCTTCTTTCACCTGCCAGAACCATGCTGACACATTGAAGCTGAATAGCAGGGGGTGTGTTCCGTTTTCAGCACCTGCATGACCAGGGGTTTGGCTTTTATCTTTCAGGGAATCATGTATTTCTATGGATTCTAAATAGATAAAGAGGGAGCTTGTCGATAATTGTGCCCTGCCACTATTATGACCATGAGCTGTTAACAGGAGATAAAAACAAGGCTGGCCAACCCCATGCGGTGATTCAGACCCCAATGTAGCTGATATTCTCGCTTGAAGAAAGTTAAGTTGGGACAATTTAGAAAGAGCTTGGACATGTTCCTTCCTCTTGGATTTTTTTAGTTTGAGGAGGATAGGTGTTAGTTCTTCATTGAATGTTTGATAAAACTCCCTTGTGGAGTCATCCAGACCTGGGCTTTTGTTTCCTGGGGGGTGTTTTTTTAAAAAAAATTTTATTACTGCTTCAATTTCATCAGTTGTTATTGGCTTATTTAGGTTTTCTGATTCTTTTTATTTTTTATTTTTTTAAAAATATATTTTATTCATTCTTTACAGAGAGGAAGGGAGAGAGACAGAGAGTCAGAAACATCGATGAGAGAGAAACATCGACCAGCCGCCTCCTGCACATCCCCCACTGGGGATGTGCCCACAACCCAGGTACATGCCCTTGACCGGAATCGAACCTGGGACCTTTCAGTCCGCAGACCGACGCTCTATCCACTGAGCCAAACCGGTTTCGGCAGGTTTTCTGATTCTTGATTCAGTTTTGGAAGATTGTATTTTTCTAGGAATTTTTCTATTTCATCCACATTGTCCAGCTTGTTGGCATATAGTTGTTCGTAGTATTTTCTAACAATCCTTAGTATTTTTATAGTGTTAGTTGTTACTTCAACTCTTTTGTTTCTCATTTTATTTACTTGGGTCTTATCTCTGTTTCTTGATGAGTCTGGCTAAAACTTCATCAATCTTATGTTTTCCAAGAACCAGCTCTTGGTTTCATTGATCATTTGTATTTTTTTAAAGTCTCTATGTCATTTATTTCTGCTCCAATCTTTATTATTTCCTTCCTTCTACTTACTCTGAGCTTTTCTTTTTGTTCTCTTCTTAAATCTTTAAATTGTAGGATCAGATAGTTTACTAATAATTTTTTTGAAGTAGGCCTGTAGTGCTATGAACTTCCCTCTCATTATTGCTTTTGCTGTATCCCAGAGATTTTGGGTTTTTGTGTGTTCATTTTCATTTGTTTCCAGGAAGTTTCTTATTTCTTCCTAGATCTCACTGGTATCTCATTCATTGTTTAAGAACATGTTATTTAGCCTCCATGTGTTTGAATGTTTCTTAGTGATTTTATTGTAGTTGATTTCTAATTGTATGCCATTGTGATCCAAGAAGATGCTTGATATGATTTCAATCTTATTGAACTTATAGAGACTTGTTTTGTATCCTAACATGTGGTTTATTGTTGAGAATGACTCATGTGCACTTGAGAAGAATATATATTCAGTAGCTTTGGGGTGAAATGCTCTGTAAATGTTAATTAAATCCATCTGATCTCGTGTGTCATTTAGAATCACTGTTTCCTTGTTGATTTTTGTGCTGGAAGATCTACCCACTGAAGCCAGTTGAATGTTTAAATCCCTTATTATGACTATATTTCTGTCACTCTCTCCGTTAAAGTCCTCCAGAATTTTTTTATATATATTGAGGTGCTCCTATATTGAGTACATATATGTTTAACAGGGTTATATCCTTTTGCTGGATTGATCCCTTTAGTACTATGTAGTAACCTTTATTGTTTCTTGTTATGGCTTTCATTTTTAAGTCTATTTTGTCAGATATGAATATTATTACCCCAGCCTTTTTTCCCATTCCATTTGCATGGAAAAATTTTCCCCATAGCTTCACTCTCATCCTGTGTGTGTCTTTTGTTCTGAGGTGGGTCTCTTGTAGACAGCATATATCTGGGTCATGTTTTCTTATTCATTCAGCTACTCTATGTCTTTTGATTGGAGCATTTAATCCATTTACATTCAAGGTTATTATTGATAGTTACATATTTATTGCCATTTAAATGTTTTAAATCTTTATTGTTACCCTCAGGCACTGCTGGTGGGAATGCAGACTGGTGCAGCCACTGTGGAGAACAGTATGGAGTTTCCTCAAAAAACTAAAAATGGAACTCCCATTTGACCCAGTGATCCCACTTCTAGGAATATATCCCAAGAAACTAGAAACACAAATTAGAAAGGACATATACACCCCTATGTTCATAGCAGCACAATTTACAATAGCTAAGATTTGGAAACAGCCTAAGTGCCCATCAACAGATGAATGGATTAGAAAACTGTGGTACATCTACACAATAGAATACTACACTGCAACAAGAAAGAAGGAATTCTTACCATTTGCAACAGCATGGATGGAACTGGGGACCATTATGCTAAGCAAAATAAGCTACAACAGGAGGGCGAGAGCATGAGTGAGGGGGTAGGGGGTAACATGTGGATAAGGACACATATGTAATAACTTAATAAAAAATTTTAAAATATCTTTATTGTTGAAAGTATTACAGATGTCCCCTTTTTTTCTCCATTGACCTTTTCTAGCCTGTCCCTGTTCCATGCCCCAGGCCTTCACCACACTACTCTTTGTGTCCATGGATTATGCATATATGCATACAAATTCTTTGGTTAATCTCTTCCCTCTCACCCATCCCTGACTTCCCTGTGAGATTCAACAGTCTGTTCCATGCTTCTATGTCTCTGGATCTATTTTGTTCCTCAGTTCATTTTCTTCATTAGATTTCACATATGAGTGAGATGATGTGATATTTGTCGTTCTCTGACTGCCTTATTTCACTTAGCATAATACTCTCCAGGTCCCTCCATGCTGTCTCAAAGGGTAAGAGATCCTTCTTTTTTACTGCTGCATAGTATTCCATGGTATAAATGTACCACAGCTTTTTAAATTTTTTAACCTTCCCTGTTTCCCACCTATCTATGCTCCCATCCCTCTTGCATGTCACTGACTGTCAGTGACAGCCAGGTATGGACCCAATGCTCCAGCACCATCCATTTTTAGGTCTAGTTGATTCAGCAGGTGAGTTGTTACCCACTCCTTAGTGGATTCCGACTTGTACCACAGCTTTTTTATGTAGTCTTCTAATTTACTGATCCAATCCTCGGCTTCTCCTAATCTGCTGTATATTCGTACCAACATGTTCTTTATTAGTGTTATGTCATTCATTTCTGACTGGCCATTTTTCATAGTTTCTATATCTTTTCTCATACTGTTGAGCATCCTTATAGTCATTATTCTGAACTCTATATCTGATACATTTCTTATCTTCATTTCATTTATCTCTTCTTTTGGAGAATTCTCTTGTTCTTTCATTCGGGGCTTGTTTTTTTGTCTCCCCATTTTGGCTGCCTATTTGGGTTTGTATCTATGAATTAGGTAGATCTGCTATGACTCCAAGTCTCTGGTATAGGACATGTCAGAAGCTGTTTGTAACCAGTCCTGGCACTGTTTGGAGCTATCAGCAATCCATAGCTTGTGGCTCCCTCTGCTGGGGCTGTGTGTGTTTGGAAAGGACCAAGATGCATACCAAGGTCTGCTTTTCCTAGCCCTGGGTCCAGAAGGAGATCGGGCAAAGACTCAAAGTCTCCAGAGATCTGCCTCTGCCTGTAGTCTGATTGTTATTTTCAGTCTCTTAATGAGCCTCAGGTGGTATACCACAGCAAGGTGTAAACTGCACAGGGTGGGGCAAGAGGTTTTCCAACAGGGTTAGGCAATTTCTTCCCTCCCCCAGGCAAAAGCTGCCTGGATGATAAATGTCTGTCTGAGAAAGATGACCTCCACAGCATGAGGGAGTGACACAGCACAGGGAACCAGGGTGTCTGCATTCTGAACTCTGTCCCCAGAGACCCCTACCCTGGATTCTCCCCACACAGCTCTAGTCCACTCTGCCCTTCCTCTGCTAGAGCCCAAGATGAGTGGCTGCACGACATTTTGTGCATTGGCCCTTTAAGAGGGTGCCTGTATTACCAGCCATCTCTCTCGTTGACAGGCAGCAACCCTGCAGCTTTTCACGGCCAGATGTTATGTGGGCACCTTTCTCAGTTCCAGTGCCCTGGGCTGGGGGGGGCGGGCAGCTTGGCGTTTGGACCCCAGAGTTCTCAGTGGGAATCCCTCACAGCTGAGATATCCCTCTGGAACTTCAGCTGATGTCTGTGGAAGCCAGGTCAGCCCTCTTGTGCCTCTACACTTCCTACCAGCCTCTCTGCAATCTCCACTTTCTGTCCTTAGCTATAAGGGTTCTCTCCAGCTAGTCTTCAGTTGAGTATTCGAATGGTTTTTCTATATTTTAGTTGTAATTCCAGTTTGTTCCTGGGAGAGTGTCAGTGTAGCTTCCACTTAATCCACCACCATCCCATGAACATTCTTTTAGTTTGGTGTACACATGTTCTATATCACATTCTGGGTCACAGGATAGTTCATAAGAAACTGCCATACTGCTTCTCAAAGTTGTTATACCACTTTATATCCTTACCACATCCTTGCCAATACTTGGCATTTTGTGTTTTAGCTATTGTATAGGGAAAATGGTATCTCATTGATGATACACTGAATTATAACCTTCAATTCCAGGGATCCAGGAAGTTGGGAGTGAAGTAAATGTCAGCCTAAACTATTCCCAGTCAACCTGGATGTGGGTCCAGATCTGCAGCTACACTCAACTGCCACTCATGCTGGGTCAGCATGGACTTGACATTTCATGAACAAAAGAGGCTTTATGGAAAGCTGCTATCATGCCATATTCAGTAGACCTGAGACACCTTTCATCTTTAACTCCCCCTTCTCTCCCAAGTCTCCACACAATGTTCAACCAAATATGTGACACATAACTGATAAATACCTAGATAGAACCTGACTGAAATCTCAGTTTCAGAGTATTACCTACGACACCAAAAACCAAGTCCAAATTCACTGCAAAAATTAAACCCAGGGGTTTATTACCCCAGGAAAAGCTAAAGGCTAAGTTGGAAACCCCAAAAAGACTGTGATCCTCAAACAACAGTCATTCCTCAAGTCTCTTAACCAGCCAGTGCTCTTGTGGCCTCATCTAAAATTTGGGTGTGCCAAATCTGAGAGTCACAGGTGTCTGATGAGAACTGATGAAGTGTGGAAAATACCAAATTTCCTTGAAAAAACTTTCCTAGAAAATACAAACTTTTTTTTTAACTTCACAACTATGCTTTGACATTTAAAGAATAAAAAATATTTCTAAAAATCAAAGGCAAGAGCCCACTGCTTTGCTCTTTTCTCTTTCTATTTTATTTTGTCCTTTCTGCCCAGCTATTTCTAGAGCCCACAGCTAATAATAAACAATATGCATTGACTAACCTTCTTCCCTTTCCCCAAGAGGTGACACAGAGCAATTCTATTTAGGATAACATCTTCTTTGCAGAATATACCTCAAAGTTTCCTGGTGTTAAATAATAAGTCATGGAGAAGAGATAGCGGGAGAGAAATTAAGAGGTGAAGAAAGGAGCACTGCTCTTTCTTCAGCTGAGATGTGACAAGTCTTGGTAACTAGAGGCTTACAGCACACTTGGGAGAGAAGTGCTGTACTTCAGGGATGTTGCTGTCTTAGCACATTGTGAAAGCTTTCCTCAGCTGAGCAGATGATGCTAAGGAGCACAGCCTACCCACATAATGAACCACCCTGTGCACACTGAAGCAGCCATAATCCACCAGCTACCTATTCCCAGAATTCATTATACTTCCAGGTTGCAAGCTGTGAGAGCGATGGACACAGTGCTATGGGCTCAGCGTGCCAGTGACCGTTTTGCTAGAGAACTAAGGAAAAGAACTATGGAAATCATTTGGAGTGTTCACCACACACTTTCAGCCCTCCATTTTCCAGGCACATAGTGAAGTGGCATTTCTCTGCCTCCTTTGAAGTCAGAGCATCTCATTTTCTTTTTCAATTAATAAATATTTATTGTTCAGATTATTACAGATATTCCTCTTTTTCACTCCCATGGCTCCCCTCCACCTGGTTCCCACCCCATCCCATGCCCTTACCCCCTGCCACTGTCCTCATCCATAGGTGTAAGATTTTTGTCCAGTCTCTTCCTGCATCCCCCACACCTCCTGCCTCCCAAGAATTGTCAGTTCACTCCCTTTCTATGCCCCTGCTTCTATTATATTCACCAGTTTATTCTGGCTTAATTTTTAGGTTCACTTGTTAATAGATATTTATTTGTTCGGACTTTGTTGTTCATAATTTTTATCTTTACCTTTTTCTTCTTCTTCCTCTTCTTAAAGAATATCCTTCAGCACATTTTATAATACTGGTTTGGTGTTGATAAACTCCTTTAGCTTTTTCTTATCTGTGAAGCTCTTTATCTGACCATCAATTCTAAATTATCGCTTTTCTGGGTAGAGGAATTTTGGTTGTAACATCTTGCTATTCATCACTTTGAATATTTCTTGCCACTCCCTCTGGCCTGAAAAGTTTCTGTTGAGAAGTCAGCTGACAGTCTCATGGGAGCTCCCTTGTAGGTAACTAACTGCTTTTTTCTTGCTGCTTTTAAGATTCTCTCTTTCTCTTTAACCCTTGCCATTTTAATTATGATGTGGCTTGGTGTGGGCCTCTTTGGGTTCCTTTTGTCTGGGATTCTCTGCACTTCCTGGACTTGTAAGTCTATTTGTTTCACCAGGTAGGTGAAAAAAGTTTTCTGTCACTATTTTTTCAAATATGTTTTCAATATCTTGCTCTCTCTCTTCTTCTGGCACCCCCAAAATGTTGGTACTTTTGAAGTTGAGACCCGCTGTGTCTGCAGTAGAAGATCTGCTGTGCTGGAGACACCCTTATGGGGTAGGACTTGCTTCAGTGGGGCTTTGGTGCTCACTGAGTCTGCCTCTTGAGTGTGTCCCTTATGGATGTGAGGAGTTGAGATATGGTATCTGATCACTGGGTACCCTGGCTCCTGGATCTCCAAGTTAACCACTGTATGAATCCACCCAGCAGGAGCTACAGCGATATCAGCAGATTTCTCCTCTTTGTTTGGGGTTTGGAAGTTTTGGAGCTCTTTGATCCAGCTGTAGTTTGTTAGGTTAGGGTGCAAAAGCGCAGATGATTCCTTTGCGCTGCTGCACACAGCTTGGGTGGGGATGTATATTGAGTGGGGCGGGGTTTCAGAGAATCACCAGGGCAGAGAAAACAGCAATGGCTGTCGTCAGCCTTCTCTGAGACTCCACCCCTGAGTCCCTCTGCATCCCCGAGTCCCATGCCCCCACAGCAACAATGATCCCTGTGAACAGCTCTGCGAGAAAGCCACCCTCGCTTTCTGACCCGCTGCAAGACAGTCCAGTTTCTCCCCGTAGGAATCTTGGACCCCAGAGTCTCGTCGCAAATGAGTTCAGTGCATTCGAGAGCTTGTATCCCCTTCTGATTGAAAAAAAACTCGCAGCCACCTCATGCGCGCCTTTGTACCTCTGTTCTTGGCGCCTCTGCACCTCTTACCCAGTCTCAATGCGCTTTTTTCTTTCCTTCTAGTTGTAGAACTTCCACTTGGCCAGCTTTCCCGTGATTCTGGATGATAGCTGTTTTGTCTTATAGTTGTAGTTTTAATGTTGTTGTGTGTGTGTGTGGGGGGGGGGCAGCACATACAGGTTTATACCTTATGTCGCCATCTTGGTTCCAGAGCATATCATTTTCTTTGGCCAATAAATGTAAGCAAAAGTGACATAAGTCACTTCCCAGTGGAAGCTTTAAGAGCCAATGTAAAATTTGTCATTTTTCTGATGACCATAGAAGTGTGTGTGGAGATGAGGCCTCTATCAGTGTGGCAATCATGAACATGAACAGGGCCTCTTCTGGATGCAAAATGGGTATCTAGTATAAGAAAGATCCTCTGCTGTCATGATCCTAAGAGTAGGTATCTCCTTAAATTTTATGCCCTAGGCACTTCACTGGCCTTGCTGGTCCTGAGCAAGAACTAATCTTTTCTTATGTTAAGACACTGAGATTTGGGAGGGTTTATTTTTTACTGCAGCACTCTGTGGCCCATTCTGACTGATGATACATGCCTGTCTTAGACTAGAAAGAAGAGCATAGACAGACTCCAGCACTGGACCTGAGCTTTTCATGACCTAGAGGCTCCAACTCTAAAGTCACTTTTGTTTTTACTCATAAATAAGCTGGCATTTGAGAAAATAAAATCATATTAAGTAATCAAATTCAGTGAATTTATAGATATTTCTGTATGTAATAAGCATATCCAGAAGAAGAATAAAAAATGAGCAGTTAAAGAACATAACCAAGGATTGTCCCAGGGTAGGGTGATTGTACATAAATGAAAAGTAAAAAGGGACACAGGGCAATAAAGATTCAGATCAAATGCCTGTTCTTCTCTTCTCAGGGTCCATTAAAAGTAGTCAAATTCCATTTATAATGTTTACACAGACCTGCTACAAATTACCTGCTGGGTTCAAATCAAGCTCTCCATGTACATAGTGGTAGGTATAAGCAGCTCTGTCAATATAACACAGGAAGCCTGTAATACTCTTTATCAGAATGCTGTAGATACCTGCTTAAGAGTATCCCATTTGTCTTCAAAATAATCACCTAGTTAAGTACCATGTGGTACAAAGTTGGATTCTTTGGAATCACAAAACCTTGATGAGCTTTTAGACCTTTTCTAGAAAATCAAACTAACTCCCCCTTGCTGCAAACCTTTAGATACCATCTATAATTAGGATGATTGGCACATCCCACAGTCTTATGCTGGGAGATTGCTCAGG
Source organism: Myotis davidii (assembly GCF_000327345.1). Lineage (NCBI taxonomy): Eukaryota > Metazoa > Chordata > Mammalia > Chiroptera > Vespertilionidae > Myotis > Myotis davidii. Next base: position 290,541 of record NW_006297510.1, read on the forward strand.
TGCTTAGAGAGTGAGCCTAATAAAGCCAAGACTGCACTCAAGCCTGGGGGGGGGGGCAGTTAGCTTCAAGAGCTTATGCATCAGGGAGAATGTAGTACCAAAGGTACCACCCCTGAGAAAATCCTTTCCAGACACAAACTACACCCACATGTGTGGTCTCAAGACAAATTCTGTCAAGTTAGCCACAAAAGAGCCTGGATGAGCATGTCTAGAGCTCTCCACAATCCATTATTGTTAATGGAAAAATAAATCCTAACACTCCTCGTACTGGTTACATTACCTCTCCAGGGTTCTGCCAACGAACACACTAACTTTCAGACATACTCTTCATGAAAACATTACTATTTCATAACAGAATAAATACCCACAAAGGAGCTTCATTTCAGCACAAGTCCTGGACACCGTTAAAAAATCTACAGTGGGGCCTTGACTTACGAGTGTCCCAACTAATGAGTTTTTTGAGATACCAGCTATCTCTCAGCCGAATTTTTGCATTGAGCTGATAGAGTAATTTGAGTTAACGAGCTCCTTAATGAGATCGGCCTTGGAATGAATTAAACTCGTAAGTCAAGGCCCCACTGTATATATATATATAAAAAGGCAGTGACTGTAATGATCGAAGGCTCGACCGAACACTGGAAGTCAGTCCTGCAGTCACTGCTGGGTTGCTGTGGTGACCCAGCACTGACTGCTGCCACTGCAGGCACAGCGACCCAGCACTGACTGTTGAGAGGGCTGCAGATCAGGCCTGGAGAGAGAAGCAGGGTGTGATCCGTAGCCTCTGTGGCAGTTGTTGATCAGCAGTTGCCTCTCTCTTTCTCTCTAAGCCTGGCCAGCAACCGAGCCTTTCTTTTTCTCTGGGACTCCAAGGGGGCTGCTGATCAGCCCCGCCTTTCTGATCAGGAACAGAGATAGGCCCGGAGACACTGACTGGCATAGAAACCAACCAATCAGAGCCAAATCTGGGTGAAATGTGAGGAGCCGATGTCTACCTAAGAGGTGGAGCTTTTGACGCTGATTGGCATAGAAACCAACGAATCAACCAAATCTGGGTAAACTGTGAGGAGTCAACGGCTGCCCAAGAGGCGGAGCTTTTGATGCTGACTGACATAGAGACCGACCAATCAGAACCTAATCTGGGTGAAGTGTGGGGAACCAATGAATGTCTAGGAGGTGGAGCTTTTGACGCTGACTGGCATAGAAACCAACCAATAAAAACCTAATCTGGGTGAACTGCGAAGACAGAACCTAAAGTGGGGGCTGAGAAGGGTTTTTAAGGCAGTTGGGGGTGAGATCAGGCTGTCAGGGGAGGGCAGTTAGGGGTCATCAGGCAAGCAGAGGCAGTTAGGGATGATCAGGCAGGCAGGCAGAAGGGTTAGGGGCAATCAGGCAGGCAGGCAGAGGCAGTTAGGCGTAATCAGGCAGGCATTCAGGTGAATGGTTAGGCGCCAGTGGTTCCAGGTTGCAAAAGGGATGTCCCTGTGGGATCAGGCCTAAATCAGCAGTCAGACATCCCCCAAGGGGTCCCCAATTGAAGAGGGTGCAGGCTGGGCTGAGGGAACCTCTCCCCCCACCCCCCGTGCATGAAAATCATGCACCAGGCCATTAGTACTATTATGTTAATTGAGCCCTTTTTCCTAAGGAATGAACCCAGTAGTCACTGTCCTATGGGCTCAATTAAAACCCAGGTCATCATGTTCTTCCCCCACCTGTTTGACATCCTACATTGCCAGTCTCAAGAATGGTGAATCAAAGCCTGAATTTGGTCATACTAGATCCCTCTCTTTCTCTCATTACCCACAGCCACCTTCAAAGCTTATTCATTTTCCACCTCCATGACATTTGCACCCCATCCTTCCCCTCCATTACCCTTGCTACTGCTCCACTCCATGTCCCACCTTCTCACCCTGGATCATTCTGGAAGTCCCTTGGATATTCTCTTTCTCTGCAGTCTCATGCCCTATTACTCGCCCTCTCATTCACACCAGAGTAATCTGTCAGAGACAAAAATCTGATTTTGACACTCCCCTGTTTTGAAAAGTCTCGAGTGCCCCATTGGGTAGAGAATAAATCCCAGAGCTGGGATCCTAGATTTTCAGATTTCTCTTGAAATACTTAGAGCTACCCCTTGCATTCACACATCATCCATCACAAACTGCTAGTACTTCTCTGTTCGTGCAGCATAGAACATGTGGGGTCACTAACTGGAAAGCTCTTCCATTCAAGTTCTGCCTGGGGAATTTCTACTCATCATCTCGATTATCACCTCTCTGAGACCATTACAGAACTTCCTTCATTCTTGACCTTCCTTTGTGGACCTGTTGTACTGGTAAAACTTTCTGATCCTGTGTTTTAGTGATCTTCTGTTGCAAATAAACCCCCTTCTCCTGAAAAAACATAGTGGTTTAAAACAACCACCATTTTATTATTGGTCATAATTCTACAGGTGAGCTGGTTCAGCTCAATGGTTATTCTTCCTTTTGTGATGTCAGCTGCAACTGCGGTCATCCAGAATATCTCCAAAGGCTTGCTCACATGGCGGCAGTTGGTGTTGGCTGTTGTCTGGGAACTCAGCTTCTTTCCCCCTCCTTCGTGTGGTTTACTATTCTCATAGCATGATGGCTGCATTCAGAGAGATAGTTCCAAGAGTGAAGCTTCTGAGTGGAAGGAAGAAAATTCTGCCCTTCTTGGAAGTCCCAGAATGCCACTTCCACCAGATTCTATTGGTCAAGGAAAAATAAGTGCCAACTCTATCAATGAGGAGTGGCATGCTCAAACAGGGAGTGGGGAATTGCTGGGGCTGTCTTGGGAGACTAGTTACCATACCCTGGTTTGGTAGCTAGTTTTGTTTGTGTTTAGCCTATCCCTAAAATTCTGAAAGCCTCTTGAGGATGGCTGCTATGTTTTAATCATGTCTTTACCCACAATTCTTAGGATAGGTCCTAGAAAGTGATACTTATATGGTTAATACATGTTTGCTGACTCTAGCAATTCAGTTAATCAGATTAAATTTGATAAAGTTTTTGAGCACCATAATGGTCATGACCAGCTCAGGAGGAGGGGCTGGGCACAACCCTGAGCCTGAGAAAACAACACAGAGAA
>NW_006297510.1:293797-294201 GCF_000327345.1 Myotis davidii
GGAAGGACTCCAGTGGACACACACACACACACAAACACACACACACAGGGCGCCAGCTCCGAGCCATCAACACAGCTGGGGGAAGGCCCCCAATTCACACACATACACACACACACACACACACACACACACTCACAAACACAAACACACACACACAAACGAGGTGTGTGCTCTGAGCCTCTGATGCAGTTGGGGGTAGGCTGCAGGGGACACACAAACACAAAAACAGATAAGTAGATACCATTGCACTCACTTTGTATCAGGTTAAAGAACTTCTCTTCTGGGGAGAAACCAAGATGGCGGCATAGGTTAACACCGGAGTTAGCTGCCTCGCACAACCACTTCAAAATACAACTAAAGGACGGACGGACATCGCTCAGAAACACAGGAAGACAGACTGAGGG
>NW_006297510.1:296098-298598 GCF_000327345.1 Myotis davidii
ACAGGCACCTGCTCCAAGCCTCCGCAGCCTGCCCCCAGCAAACACACACACACCCGCACACACTCACACAGGGTGCCTGCTCTGAGCCTCCAATACAGCTGGGAGCAGGCCCCCAGCTGACTAACACCTCCTCCGTGTGGCTCAGAGCAGGCACCCAGTGGACACACACACACACACACACACACACGGGGTGCCGGCTCTGAGCCGTGTCGGACCCCAGAGGGTACAGAGACACACACACACACACACACACACACGGGGTGCCGGCTCTGAGCCGTGTCGGACCCCAGAGGGTACAGAGACACACACACACACACACACACACACGGGGTGCCGGCTCTGAGCCGTGTCGGACCCCAGAGGGTACAGAGACACACACACACACACACACACACACGGGGTGCCGGCTCTGAGCCGTGTCGGACCCCAGAGGGTACAGAGACACACACACACACACACACACACACGGGGTGCCGGCTCTGAGCCGTGTCGGACCCCAGAGGGTACAGAGACACACACACACACACACACACACACGGGGTGCCGGCTCTGAGCCGTGTCGGACCCCAGAGGGTACAGAGACACACACACACACACACACACACACGGGGTGCCGGCTCTGAGCCGTGTCGGACCCCAGAGGGTACAGAGACACACACACACACACACACACACACGGGGTGCCGGCTCTGAGCCGTGTCGGACCCCAGAGGGTACAGAGACACACACACACACACACACACACACGGGGTGCCGGCTCTGAGCCGTGTCGGACCCCAGAGGGTACAGAGACACACACACACACACACACACACACGGGGTGCCGGCTCTGAGCCGTGTCGGACCCCAGAGGGTACAGAGACACACACACACACACACACACACACGGGGTGCCGGCTCTGAGCCGTGTCGGACCCCAGAGGGTACAGAGACACACACACACACACACACACACACGGGGTGCCGGCTCTGAGCCGTGTCGGACCCCAGAGGGTACAGAGACACACACACACACACACACACACACGGGGTGCCGGCTCTGAGCCGTGTCGGACCCCAGAGGGTACAGAGACACACACACACACACACACACACACGGGGTGCCGGCTCTGAGCCGTGTCGGACCCCAGAGGGTACAGAGACACACACACACACACACACACACACGGGGTGCCGGCTCTGAGCCGTGTCGGACCCCAGAGGGTACAGAGACACACACACACACACACACACACACGGGGTGCCGGCTCTGAGCCGTGTCGGACCCCAGAGGGTACAGAGACACACACACACACACACACACACACGGGGTGCCGGCTCTGAGCCGTGTCGGACCCCAGAGGGTACAGAGACACACACACACACACACACACACACGGGGTGCCGGCTCTGAGCCGTGTCGGACCCCAGAGGGTACAGAGACACACACACACACACACACACACACGGGGTGCCGGCTCTGAGCCGTGTCGGACCCCAGAGGGTACAGAGACACACACACACACACACACACACACGGGGTGCCGGCTCTGAGCCGTGTCGGACCCCAGAGGGTACAGAGACACACACACACACACACACACACACGGGGTGCCGGCTCTGAGCCGTGTCGGACCCCAGAGGGTACAGAGACACACACACACACACACACACACACGGGGTGCCGGCTCTGAGCCGTGTCGGACCCCAGAGGGTACAGAGACACACACACACACACACACACACACGGGGTGCCGGCTCTGAGCCGTGTCGGACCCCAGAGGGTACAGAGACACACACACACACACACACACACACGGGGTGCCGGCTCTGAGCCGTGTCGGACCCCAGAGGGTACAGAGACACACACACACACACACACACACACGGGGTGCCGGCTCTGAGCCGTGTCGGACCCCAGAGGGTACAGAGACACACACACACACACACACACACACGGGGTGCCGGCTCTGAGCCGTGTCGGACCCCAGAGGGTACAGAGACACACACACACACACACACACACACGGGGTGCCGGCTCTGAGCCGTGTCGGACCCCAGAGGGTACAGAGACACACACACACACACACACACACACGGGGTGCCGGCTCTGAGCCGTGTCGGACCCCAGAGGGTACAGAGACACACACACACACACACACACACACGGGGTGCCGGCTCTGAGCCGTGTCGGACCCCAGAGGGTACAGAGACACACACACACACACACACACACACGGGGTGCCGGCTCTGAGCCGTGTCGGACCCCAGAGGGTACAGAGACACACACACACACACACACACACACGGGGTGCCGGCTCTGAGCCGTGTCGGACCCCAGAGGGTACAGAGACACACACACACACACACACACACACGGGGTGCCGGCTCTGAGCCGTGTCGGACCCCAGAGGGTACAGAGACACACACACACACACACACACACACGGGGTGCCGGCTCTGAGCCGTGTCGGACCCCAGAGGGTACAGAGACACACACACACACACACACACACACGGG
>NW_006297510.1:301762-302237 GCF_000327345.1 Myotis davidii
AGAGCCTGCGCGGCCCCCAGTGGATACACACACAGACACACATACTCACACACACACAGGGTGCCTGCTCCGTACCTCCAAAGCAGCTGGGGGAAGGCCCCCAGTGGACGCACGGACACACACACACACTAACGCACACACGGGCACCTGCTCCGAGCCTCCACAGCCTGCCCCCAGCGAACACACACACACCCACACACACTCACACAGGGTGCCTGCTCTGAGCCTCCAAACACACCCACACACACTCACACACACACACTCCTGCCCTGCCCACTTCCTCCTGCCCGGCTCCTTCTTTCAGACCTTGATTCGTGCCCTCAGACACAGAGATCAGAATGAACTCGTTCTTGGGGTGACAGCCACGCTGGGTGTGGCTTTGAAAGGGTGGGAGCCTCCACCCGCAGGGGCAGCAGCCCCCCTAGTTCCAGTCCAGGCTCCCCTATTTCTGTTGGGGAGAATCTGGGAGCTTCAG
>NW_006297510.1:304354-306031 GCF_000327345.1 Myotis davidii
GTTGGGAGCAGGCCCCCAGCTGACTGACACACACACTCACACACACACAGACAGGAGGCGCCTGCTCTGAGCCTCCTTGTTGTGGCTCAGGGCAGGCACCCAGCAGACACACACAAACACAAACACACACAGCGCCTACTACCAGCCAGTGTGGACCCCAGGGGACACGGACACACACACACACACACGCACACGCACATGCACACGCACGCACACACGGGCACCTGCTCCGAGCCTCTGCGGCCCTCTCCCAGAAAACACACACACACCCGCACAAACTCACATAGGGTGCCTACTCTGAGCCTCCAATACAGCTGGGAGCAGGCCCCCAGCTATGGTATTTCTGATCAATGTAATTCTAAGTACCTATTAAAACAAATGAAGTAGGTATATTTAGAAAACCCAAGATATAGTTTTAAAAAAAGCAAGATATATATATATATATATATGCAAGAGGTCAGGACTCCCTAAAGGTCATGACCAGCTCAGTAGGAAGGGCCGGGCGCAACCCGAGCCTGAGAAAACACGCAGGTGTGGCCTGGAGCCTGAGAGATCACACACATGGAGTGCCTACTCTGAGCCTCCGCAGTGTGGCTGGGGGCAGCACCCAACGGGTACACACACACACACACACACACACATAGGGCGCCTACTCTGAAATAGTGGGGTCCCCAGTGTCTATACACTCACACACTCACACGCACACACACACATACACACACGGGGCGCCTGCTCTGAGCCTCCAAGGTGTGGCTGGGGGCAGGCCCAAGCGGACACACACACACACACACACACACACACACGGCACCTACTCCGAGTCTGTGCTGCCCCCAGCGGATACACACACATACAGACACACACACTAATGCACACACAGGGCGCCTGCATGAAGCCTTCGTGGTGCTGCTCGGGCCAGGCCCCCAGCAGACACACACACTTGCACACAGACACACAAACGGGGTGGCTTCTCTGAACCTCTGATGGGGTAGGGGACAAGCCCCCAGCGGATACACACACACATATCCATACTGGGCGCCTGCTCTGAACCCTTTCAGCGAGACTGGGGGCAGGACCCCAGCGGACACTCACACACACACACACACACACACACACTGCTCCAAATCTCCGCGGCCCCCAGCAGACACATACACACTCTCACACACACGCACACAAAGGATGCCTGCTTGGCGCCCTTGTTGCCTGGCTCAGGCCAGGCCCACAGCGGTGCCTTCTCTGAGCCACTGCAGTGTGACTGGGACAGGCCCCAAGCAGACACACACACACACACACACACACACACACACACACACACACACACGGGGCTCCTGCTATGAGCCTGTGCTGCCCCCAGCAAATACAGACTCACTCTCTCTCTCTCTCTCTCTCTCTCTCTCTCTCTCTCTCCTCTCTCTCTCACACACGCACACACAGGTTCCTGCTTGGAGAGCCTTTGTGGCACGGCTTGGGCCAGGCCCCCAGCAGATACACACACACACACACACACACACACACACACACACACACGTCCTACTCTGAGCTTACTCGGTGTGGCTGGGGGCAGGCACCCAACGGACACACACACACACAGACACAGACACAAGTGGCGCCTGCTCCGAGCCTCCGGGGTCCCCAGTGGATACACACACACACACTCACACACACACTGGGGCTCCTGCT
>NW_006297510.1:307163-310730 GCF_000327345.1 Myotis davidii
AGCCTACTCCAAGCTTGTGCGGCCCCCAGAGGAATACACACACATAAACACACACTCACACTAATGCACACACAGGGCGCCTGCATGAAGCCTTCGTGGCGCTGCTCGGGTCAGTTCCCCAGCAGACACACACACACACACACACACACACACGGAGCGCCTGCTCCAAGTCCCTGTGGCCCCCAGCGGACACACACACACACTCTCACACACACAGGCACACACAGCATGCCTGCTTAGCACCTTCGTTGCCTGGCTCAGGCCAGGCCCACAGCAGATAAACACACACACACACACACACACACGCACGGGGCGCCTACTCTGAGCCTGCACAGCCTCCAGCGGAGACACAGAGACACAACCACACACACACACACACACACACACACGGGGCGGCTTCCCTGAGCCTCTGACAGGGCAGTGGGCAGGCCCCCAGTGGACACACACACACATACCCATACTGGGCGCCTGCTCTGAGCCTCTTTGGTGATGCTGGGGGCAGGCCCCCAGCGGACACTCACACACAAACACACAAACACACACACACACACACACACACACACACCTGCTCTGAGCCTCCAACGCAGCTGGGGGTAGGCCCACAGCTGAAACACACACTCACACTCACACACATGCACACACGGGTGCCTCCTTGGAGCCTTTGTGGCGCGGCTTGGGCTAGGCCCCCAGTGGATACACACACACGCACACAGACGCACACGTGGCGCCTGCTCTGAGCATAGTCGGTGTGGCTGGGGGCAGGCCCCCAATGGACACACACACACACACACACACACACACACACACACACACACGACGACTGTTCCGAGCCCTGCCCCAGCGGACACACACACACACACACACACACACACACACACACTGGGCGCCTACTCTGAGCTTGTGCGACTCCCAGAGATACACACACACACACAAACGGGGAGCTTTCTCTGAGCCTCTGAGGCCTCCAGCGCATACACACAAACACACACACACATACACACGGGGCACCTGCTGTGAACTTCTGTGGTGTGGCTGGGGGCAGGCCCCACGGACACACACACACACACACACACACACACATATACACAAAGACACACAGGGCGCCTTCTCCGAGCCTCCGAGGCCCCCAGTGGATACACACACACACACACACACACACACACACACACACACACACACGGGACTCCTGCTCCAAGTAGGACTGCAGGATGGCATTGAGCCTGCATCTGTGAGTTAGCCATTGTTGGAGAGCCTTAGAGTCACTTCACCTCTTCCACACTGAAATGAGCAAGAAATACATCTTGACTTCAGCCTTTGAGATTTTTAGGTTTTGTTTGCCACTGCAATGTAGCTTACTCAATCTAATTCTACCGAGTGTTCTCTAGGAAGGAACTGAATGTCACATAATAAAAAATCATTTATCCTCTATTTAGAAAAGATAACCACTAAAGAAAACTTAAAATATACTTTTGGCTATCTGAAATTGGGGGTTATGCTTTCCCGCCGAGGAGCAAATAATTACGAGATGTCTAATTAAATAGTATCTTCAATCCTTTATCGTACATTGATTGGACTCAATTATGCAGTGCTGTGCAGACGCTCTGCAAAAGCTGTAATCCTGGGTAGTAGAAGATGAGCAAGGAAGGACAAAGGTTTATGTGGAATAAACAAATAATCCTCAAATCTTATTAAGTCAACATCCTCCCCACCCAGACTTTTTAAAATGGCTACTAAAAAGTACAAAATGACTCCCCCTGCTTCCTCTTTCCCACTCCTCTTTCTCATGGGCCTATTAATTAGATGAGATGCAACCAAGGAGTCAATCACCTCAGGAAACAAGGGAGGCAGGGGCCAGAGAAATACACAAGCTAGACAATTAGAGCCTGCATCTTGGATGGCAGCTCCACTTCGGCCATTACTTTGTTGCCTGAGACTGTCCTAGATGAGGTACGTTATTTCTTCTATCAGCTCCATTTATTCTCTGTCCTGAAAGAATACACAGCTGCATACTAGTTTTTGGGTCCTTATGACTTCGTTAGACTGTGCATTAAACTTGAGCCAAAGAACATCTGTTCTTTGGAGTAAATTTCTCTGAAGTGATCAAAGTTTGCAGAAGGCCCATCTGAGAATGGTCCTACCACAGTCAGGGAGCAAGATCTATAAAAAGGAATTAGACTTGCCTCTGAATTATCTGCCCTAAAGAGAGGAAATCAAGAGAATATCCCAACCTCACTCTCCTCCTGCCTTCCCATCCCCTGCCAATGCCTCCCATTGACTGAACCCAACCAGAAGCAGAGGGCACAGGGGCCCATGGACGCAGTCCACACAGGTCAGCCTCCCAGGGCTCAGAGTAAGATGAAGAAGGACAGAGATCAGTACTGGAGAAGCAAATGGAGGATATCCAGCAAATTGAATAAATCTGAAAGGTTGCAACTTTAAAGAAAAGGTATATTTAATGGAACTTACTACCAGTTATTGACTAACACACACCAGTACATACAATGGACGTTTCAGTTCAGAGGCCTCCCCTTTGGCTCTTCAAGGCAGCGATTCTCCTTTTCTCCCTCCAATCAGAACAGCGAGAAAGTAGAGACTGGAAGGGGCATTCTCCTCTTCAGAATATAATGTGTGTGGGTGTTGGACATGACTCATTAGTACGCAACCAAACAGGAGCACTCACAAAACTTTCCTCTGGCCTTTGTTTTAAAAAGATGCCTTTTGGTGGAGACAAACAGATTGCATTCGAGCTTCCCTACCTCTGATCACCAGCAGGAAGGAATCTTTTCTGGAAGGAAGAGCCCGTGGCCCATTCTGAATACGCTACACCCTTAGCATCTGTGGGTCCCAACAGCCCTTTCAGCGTTATGACTCAAGGAGCACAAAAGTGATGATGAAGGGGTCCTTTCTCCAGGTTCCAAAAGCTTATGCTACTACCTCCTTCCAGGCTTAATTTTACCCAGATGGTGCATGTCAGCCTGTCAGATTGCCCTGTGTGTCAGTCAACCCTCCACTCTTTTTCATTTTTTTACAAAAATCCCAGAAGACACTTTATTGGGGAGTCTCTGTGCCCTGCTCAGGAGAGAGGAGTCGGACCCATCCTGAGTGTCCGGCACCCCCGCCCCCCGCTGGGACATCTTAGAAAAAATAGATGTTCACCTGGCGCATCTGTAACACATAAATTAGGGAGTGCTCTGACCCCCGCCCCTGGAGCCCACACACTGGGAGGGAGGGGGACCCAGTCCAGGAGGACTGCAGGCCCTGTCCCCCGGCTCATGGTGCCCTGTGCCTCCCCGCCTCCCAGCCTCCATCCGGGCACCCAGCAGGAGGAAGGCGGTGTCAGCAGCCTGGTCCGGATTGGGCCTCAGGAGGCCCCGTAGAAGCCACACTTACAACACTGTCACCGAACAAGTCACTTCAAACCCAGGGCTTGTAATCCCACGAGGCAGCAGCCAAGGAGACCCCGAGCCTCTGCTTCCTCCACAGAACAGCAGCCTTCCCCTCGATCGATCGGGGCCACGGCCTCGAGTCCACGCGTCTGACTTGGGTCCACTCACCCTCAGTTCCGGC
>NW_006297510.1:310829-311146 GCF_000327345.1 Myotis davidii
ACCGCGGGGCCATGGCCTCCGAGCGCAGGAACCTGAACACGCCCTCCTGCCCGTTCTCCCCCTTCATCAGGCCCTCGTTTAGCTCCGGGCGGATGAGGATGTCTGGGATGAACTCCCACAGGTGGGTGCCGCTGGGGGCACGCTGTCCCGAGACTCTCTGCTCAGCTTCCGGGGCCGCCCCACTTCCGCTTCCCGTGCTTGGGGTCCCCCTTCTTGTAGTCAGCGAAGTCTGCCCTGGAGAAGAGCTTGCTGTCCCTGGGGCCCAGGTCCACGTGGCTTCTCCCCGAGTCTTGGAGGAATGGGAGCCCAGAGGCACC
>NW_006297510.1:311430-311667 GCF_000327345.1 Myotis davidii
GTCCCCCAGGGGCCTGAAGACGAGCCGCAGCTCCTCGGGCGCGCAGCTGCAGAGCGCGGCACAGTCCATGTCGCAGCACGAGAAGTCGATGGTGCTGGTGTCAAACTTGTTCTCCACCTGATAGCTGATCCAGTCGAGCACCTGGGCCTTCGACCAGAACTGAGGTTGCTCCCGCGACCAGCTGGCCTTCTCTGGGCCCTCGGGCGGCATCTGGGGGTTCCTCAGGGACAGCACGCG
>NW_006297510.1:311760-318115 GCF_000327345.1 Myotis davidii
CTCTAAAGTGGCGGTGCGGGCGCACGTGGCGTGCAGGCGGGCGGGATGGCCGGACCGCATGCACCAGTAACGCAGGAGGCAAAAGCTCAGCAGGCTGTCCAACCCTTCACTCTTTAAATCGTTTTTCACTACTTTCCCTGCCTGGAAGCTCTCACCACTCCCTTTGTTCTCAGGTGCTTCTGGTTTTCTAAATCAGAATCTATATTTTAAGAGGTCCCAGACATCCCAGGTTTATGGATCAAAAGACTTAATATTGTTAAGCTATCAATACTCCCCCAAACTAGTTTCAATGCCTATCAATAGCATAGCTAGCTTTTTTTTTTTTTTAAAGAACGTTGTAAGCTTATCCTAGAATTCACATGAAAATACAAAGGACCCAGAGTAGCCAAAACAATCTTGAAAAGAAGAATAAAGTTGGACGACTCATACTTCCCTATTTCAAAATTTACTACAAAGCTACAAAAAATCAAGTGTTATTCTAGCATAACTTTAGCCATATGGTCTTACAGAATACAATTAGAAAACCTAGATGTAAATCTTTGACCTTGAATTAAGCAATAGTTTCTTAGATATGACATCCAAACCTCAACAAAATAAAAAATAAATAAGTTGAGCTTTTAAGAACTTGTGTTCTTCAAAGGACACAGTTAAGAAAGTGCAAAGACAACCCACAGACTGGGAGAAAATATTTGTAAATTGTATATCTGAGAAGGCACTTGTATTCTAGAACATACACAGAACTTGTACAACTCAACAATAAAAAGACAAATGGTTCTACTGAAAATAGGGCAAAAGATTCGAATAGACATCTCTCCAAAGAAGATATACAAATGGCCAATAAGCACATACAAAGATGTTCAACAGCATTAGTCATTAGGGAAGTGCAAATTAAAACCACAATGTGATACCACCTTACATCCACTTAAGACAACTAAAAAAATAATTTTTATACAGACAATAATAGTGTTGGAACCCTCACACATTGCTGGTGGGAATGTAAAATGGTCCAGTCATTTTGGAAAACATTCTGACAGTTTCTCAAACTATTAAAGTTATCATGACCCAGAAATTCTATTCCTAGGTATATACCCAAGAGAATTGAAAATATGTCTACATAAAAACCTTACACAGATGTTTATAGCAATATTATTCATAGTGCTACAAAAAACAACCCAAAAGTCCATAAACTGATGAAAGAATAAAATATGGTATATCCATGTAATGAAATACTGCATGCAACCCTATATTTATTGCAGCTTTATTTAAATAGAGAAGAAAAACTTTTTCTTAATATTCTATAATCTTCACTAGGACTTGCTATGACCATTATTGAGTATGATCTGGCAGTACACAGTGTGAGCTTAGATGATTATGACACTTGCATTGTATGTACATACTCTTGTGGAGTACTCACCCATGCTGCATTCATAATGCAAATTAAGGTATTTCTCTGCAGGAAATGTGCAGTGATTCCAATCTGTTATGTCTGTATATAGAAGGAATAGACTTGGGATAGACCTTGTGACTTCTCACACACTGTCTCAAAGAAGCCATTGCAAATCTCTGAAAATCTTCTGCAAAGACTGTAAAAAAAGGCAAACAGACTGAACCACAACCAAGAAGCTGCCATGAGTTTTCAAGTATGTTTTTATTTTATGAATGAAGAGTCACATTCTGATAGAAAATCCAAGAGGCATTTTTCCAAGATACAAACAAAAGGAAGTAAAGAGACACAATGCAGGAATCCCACCAGGAGGCTCAGAGATAACTTACAAATTTTTCTTAAAACACTATGAAAATTTTGGGGCCACACACAAAATGCTAGAGCAATGAAAGCAGTTTTTTTAAAAGGATGAATGTTAAAAAACATTATATTAAGTAAAAGAAGCCAAACACAAAAGGCCACATATGGTAGGATCCCATCTATTTGAAATGACCAGAATAGGCAAATCCATAGAGACAAAAAGTAGATCAACGATTGCCCTTCCTGAAGGGAAGCAGATTGGGCACTGAACTGCTCCTGGGTAAGGAACTGCCTTTTGGAGTGCTGAACATGTTCTGAAACTAGATTGTGGTGTTGCCTGCCTCCATGAATATATGTATTACAAACTATGGCTGAGCTGGTGTTGCTCAGTGGTTGAGCATCAACCTATGTACCAAGAAGTCAAGGTTAGAGTCCCTGTCAGGGCACATGCCCGGGTTGCAGCCCAACCCGATCCCCAGTGTAGTATGTGCAGGAGGCAGTCGATCTATGATTCTCTCTCAATGTTATAGTATATACATTGTATTTCATCAGAGCCTTTTTTAAAAATGCTCTTGAGACACTCAGCACAGAGTAACCCAGGTTTCCTGCCTGGGGCTCACATGGAACGTAGAACGCTGCACCCAACAATGCCCTCCTGTAGGGATTCCACATTCCACGCCCAACGCTGGCTCTTAACCGACCCTACTGCCTGTTCTACCTCAAGCGGGCAGACCAGCTGCGGCTCAGCTCCCAAGTTGTTCACTCTGGGTAAGGCCACCAAAGTCACTCACCCTGGGTAGACTCGGAGGACCCCGTCGCCGCCGCCTCGCCCAACGCCGCTGTTGCCTCCGCAGCCCCCGCCTCCGCGCTGCCTTGGCTTCTCTGGTCCTGGCACCTGAGCCACCAGCCATGACGACCCCGCCGAGACGCTCACAAGCACTGAACAACTACCACCCTGCCTGCGAGGCTGCCGTCGACCATCAGATACAACTGGAACACTATGTCATCTATGTGTACAAGTCCATGGCCACGTATTTCGAAGAGAAGCAGGTCACCTTGAAGTACGTGGGCAAGTTCTTCTTGGGACAGGCCGCCCAGATGAAGGAGCACGCGGATAGGCTCATCCGCCTGCAGAACCAGCGCAGCGGCCAAACCCGCATGTACAACCGCAACATCGACACTCCTGAGTACAACTACTGGGACAGCGGCCTGAAGGCCCTAGAGCACGCCCTCGACCTGGCCATGAACGTCAACCAGAACCTGCTGTATATCCACCAGCTGGCCATGGCGAACAACGACGCCCGCCTGACGGATTTCCTGGAGCACAACTGTGTGCATGACCAGGTGAAATCCATTAAAGAGCTCAGGGATCATATCAGCAACTTCCCTGTGTTCCCGAGTACCTCGGACGACGACAGCCTGGCGGAGAATCTCCGTGACAAGCTCTCCCTGAATGACAAAAAGAACTGAACTGAACTTGGACTGCTTTCCCACGGCCGGAGGGGAAGGGTGGGGGTTGTGACTTCCTCTGGTCACGTGATGGGAATGCATGTAGCAATGTTGCCCTTCTGGGTTTGAACATCTTGCAATACAGTTCTTGGCTCCTAAATCAAGTTCTCTGGTTGATTGGTGTAAAACCCTCGCCTTTTAGGTTTTATAAAGGTATCCCAGAGTCTTTCCACCCACCCATCCCCATGTGCAGCTTGGGATCTCCACAGATGGCGGGAGGAAATATTCCGTGGGACCCTGGAAATCACAAAACTAATAGTGTGGTATATGGGGGTGGGGTGAGGTGGATGATCTGGGGGCCTGGTGAATGTGGGTGGATATGCATAGAAGTATTTTTAGGAATGGTCTAGCCCGGTATTGGTGGTTCACTGGTTGAGCATAGACATATGAAGCAGGACGTCATGGTTCAATTCCTGGTCAGGGAACATGCACGAATTGGGGGTTCAATCTCCAGTAGGGGGCATGCAGGAGGCAGCAGATCAATGATTCTCTAATTATTGCTGTTTCTCTCTCTCCCTCTCCCTCTCTCTTTGAAATCAATTTAAAATTTAAAAAAAATAAAATTGTCTAGAATTTATCATAGTAGTTGCCTCTTAGGAAGGAGAGAAGAGAATGGGATTGGTCAAGGATTAAAATAAAGGGGGTGGGTCTTGAACTTTACCAGGAATGTTTTCATTCAGCTACACATATGTTAATGTATGTTGATTCTGAGTAGCAAGCTGGGAGCCCTGGAAGCAACATGGCAGAGTACCTCTTTGACAAGCTCACCCTGGGCAACAGTGATCATAGGAAATGAACCTTGGACTGACTTCCCTATAGACACAGAGTTGATAAACTAAAACGGTGACAATGACACTTTGTGAGTCCACGTTCTTTTCTTTACACTATTGCATTTAGTTTTTATAAGAATCTCAAGAAGTAAAAAGGACAGGTGTCATCACCATGTCTTTACCAATATGAAAAAAGGAGGCCACGCAGGGACTAGTAAGGAGGTCTGGAATGCAGACATGAACGTGGATCTCTGATGCCACATTTCTGTTCTATTTTCCTGTTAGCCCACAGGTGTATCAATGGGTTAAGCAAGACTGGGTGGGTTTACTGGGGATACAGCCAGATAGCCAGCCCCGGGAGGGAGGGAAATCCCCAACACTCGTAAAGACAACCCTGATCACTACATTCTCCCCTAATTACAGGTATGCCTTCCAGCCCAGGGTGGGGATGGCCTCTAAATCTCAGCCAAAATGCTTCTCATATAAAATCAACCTTCAGAATTAGCAACAGAATGTAGAAGCGGTAGCAGGCCACCTCACAGGAAGGCAGCCCACACCTGCACACCTGACTTCCTCTGTTCAGGCTCTCTCTCCCACACAAGCAGCAAGATTTTGCCTGAGTTGGCACTGAATACCTATAAGACCTCAGAACTGGAAATCCCCAGAGAGAAGATGGCTTCATCCAGATGGCTTCACTGTCAGTGACTTCTCTCCAGACACAATAGGTAATGGGTGTGGCTGAAAAATACACATGTGCTGCCTCCAAATCCAGCTCATCTAGACAGAGAAACCCGGTGTTTTTCCCATGCACAGGGTACAGTAATCTATATACCGAATCATTGCCTGTTGAGGTCTCTTTAATGGGATCTAAAGACAACCAGTCTGGCTCCGTCTTGGCCACTGGGCCCCTCTTTATCTCATCTTTTCCCTTCCTGTGATTCAGAGGGATTCCCCAGGATAATGCAGGGAAATCTACTTAGCCTGACATCCTCTTATTTTACCTGGGAAAAAGGATTTCCTCACCTGCAAGACTCAAAGAGAATTGTGATTACACTCCAGGGCCTATTACAAGCCACTACGTGTAGTATCACATTTCCCAGCTTTTCTTCAGGAATCCCTGCCAGGGAAGTCAAGATGCAGCAGCAGCTCAATTGTTTCTCTCCTTGTTCTCCAGCAAGACAAAAGTAAATGTTCTAAATCCCCCCTTTTAGGTTAAAACACCCATTTAAATATGTGAGGCAGTGGTGGAAAGAAGTGAGAAACATTCAGATTAATGAAGTGGGCCCCATTGCACTTTCCAATGTCTTGACTTTGTCCATCCATGTAAGTTTCCTCACTTTCCCACCCTCCATTGCCATAAACCTCTCAAAGGGCTGAGCAAACTACTTCTTCTTTTTTTCCTTGGGAAAATGGATTATTCTAATAAAACTTTATTTTTTCAAACACGGCCACAGAGGCAGGACCTCGTGTTTAACACACACACAGACTTAAGGATTTTTAAAAATATAAACCAAAGTTTACAAACTTTTTTTCCACTAATTGTTTTTGTAATCCCATTAGCACAGGGACTTTGGCAGCAGGTGGGAGTGAAGGGCAGCTAAAGCTGCCACTGGGCAGTCACCGGGCACAGGAGGAGAGCACCAGCCTGGGAGTGGCTTCACTCACACACGCAGGAATACTCACCTACTGGTCAGCCACACCACACACACAACACAGATGCAGATGTCTACCCAGCATCAATCACAGCCCTGTAGTGATGTGCTCCACTCTGGGTAAGCCCAATATGTGAAAACTCAGGGTCTGTAACAACCAACCAAAGGCTCCCCCGAACACTGGAAGTCAGTCCTGCAGTCAGTGCTGGGTTGCCGTGGCCACCCAGCACTGACTGCCAAGGGGGCGGTGGATCAGGCCTGGAGAGAGGCCCAGAGAGAGAGGCAGGATCTGATCAGCAGCCTCTGTGGCAGCTGTTGATCAGCTGTTGCCTCTCTCTCTGGGCTTCGCCAGCAGCTGTGCCTCTGTTTCTCTCTGGGCCTCAGTGGGGACTGCTGCTCAACCCTGCCTCTTTGATCAGGCCCAGAGATAGGCCCGGAGACGCTGACTGGCATAGAAACCAACCAATCAGAACCAAATCTAGGTGAAGTGAGAGGAGCCAATGGATGCCCAGGAGGCAGAGCTTTTGATGCTACTGGCATAGAAATCAACCAACCAGAACCAAATCTGGGTTAAGTGCGAGGAGCCAATGGCTACCTAGGAGGCAGAGCTTTTGATGCTGACTGACATAGACACTGACTAATCAGAACCTAATCTGGGTGAACTACAAAGGCACAACCTA
>NW_006297510.1:318565-323453 GCF_000327345.1 Myotis davidii
ACAAGCAGGCCAGCAGGAGAAGCCAGTAGGGGGTGCGACCAGGCCAGCAGGGGAGGGCAGTTGGGGGTGAGACCAGGCCAGAAAGGGAAGGGCAGTTGGGGGTGACCAGGCCGGCAATGGAGGGCAATTGGGGGCATTAGGCAGGCAGGCAGGTGAGTGGTTAGGAGCCAGTGGTCCTGGATTGTGAGAGAGATGTCCGACTGCCAGTTTAGGCCTGAGGGGTCCCAGACTGGAGAGGGTGCAGGCTGGGTTGAGGAACACCCTCTAGTTAATAAATAATGGTAGAAGAATATACTCTTGTGTTTCTCTTACAACTATAAACCTACTTTTACCCTACCCTGCATATTTTGTTGTTGTTGTTGTTCCAGTCTTAAAGCTTTCTCATATTCCAATATAGCTTTTAGAGCTACATCAGTAAACCAGGAAGAAGAAAGAAAAAAATTGTTCCAGATTTGGCTATTAGAAACCCTTTTAATTGGCTTTTGTGTGTCTTTGACGTATTATCAGTGTGTGTGTGTGTGTGTGTGTGTGTGTGTGTGTGTGTAGCAGTTCCTGACTTTCTGGCACTACAAGATGCTCTAAGCTCATGATCCATTTCCTTTGCCTCAGCCACTTCTCTAGAGAGCCCTAGTTCCTGTTATTGGATAAATGGTAATATTTAGAAACTAAGATCCTGGCAAACTAGTGAGTTTTTAACTGGACAAGTGCTCATAAAATTCTATTATTTCTGGTCTTTCTTAAAAATATTGACTGGGCCCTGTTCCCATGGGAACCTTCATATGGAGCTGAGTTTCAGCTGCCACCTTAAGGCAATTACTTTCTTCAATTCACCATAAGTACATGCAATTTAAGAAATATGGCTTAGGTGCCCAAATGTGCCCTTTAGTGATTTAAAGTACCTGCTGGGCTCTGCAGGTACTAACTTTTGTGTTGTTGTACCTAGATTTTTCTGTCTCAAGCATCATGGAAAGTGAAGGAGTCAATAACTTGGATGAGTCCTATCCCTTGGGTTGGTGTGCTCTTGTATCTCTGGGCCTCTGATGGTATTTGGGAGGTGAAACTTAGGTTCTTGGGCTCTCTGTTTCCTTGCTTATAAGTAAAAATAACTCAACTTACAGCTCAATCTACAGGTGTCTTTGTCAATGTCTTTCTCCCTTATTGGCCAAAGCACTCAGCTACTTTTACCTTTTTTTATCATTCCATATCATGATAGCAAATTACCTTGATATTTTGTAGACTTTAAATGCAATACCAGGCAAGATATATAAGAAGTGACAGACCAAAAGTCTCAGATAAAACTAAGATGCTTGAATCATGCTTTTTACTGAATGATTTAGAACAGTGACACTCGAGGAGAGGGAGAAGGAGAAGGAGAGGGAGAGGGAGAGGGAGAGGGAGAGGGAGAAATCAGTTGCTCCCGTACACACTCTGACTGGGGATTGAACCCCCAACCTAGGTATGTGCCTGATCAGAATGGATATATCAGGATGGAAGGACCATGCAGCCTAAATCCTGTGTCATGCAGTGTTCCCATGCCCATGTCCATTCTCTCTTACTGTTTTAGTCTCCCCCTCTTTGTATGGTTATCAGGACAAGTGATAAAGTTGGCTAGAGCCAATATACACCTGCTCTGTCAGAGAGACCCAGGGACAAGTCGTAGTGTACAGGGCAAAGGACATGTAGGACCAGATTTGGTGTCACCAATGGGTAACTGTTCTAAGGTTATAACAAGTGTCATCAATACGTAGTGTCTACTTGGTCCTTTTGTTCCTTCCTATTCAGAACACATATTCTGCCTACTTTATCCATCTCTAATAAGTATCACAAGAATTATCTATACTTCATTTTGTCTATATTTGTTTTTCTTCTCTATTGCACAATATCCTTAAATAAACAGCAAACAAACACTTCCTCATCATCTAATCTATTCTTCAGAAATAAATTGGCCAAGAGAGGTAGCATGAATCTTTTGCAGGGTGTTGTTAGGTTGGATCTTGTCATGGCTCTGTTGACTGAAACCTTTGTGGCCCATCTCAATAATCATCTAGAAACCCTCTCAAGAGCATTTTCTTCAAGTACCTTGACTCCTTAGCTCCAAGTGCCTTGAGGAAATCACTCTCTTTGGTGATCTGGAAAGGGAAGAAATGTAATCATCTGAAAAGGGGGACTCTCTGATCAGTTGCTCCACCTTTGTATTGGGTCGGATACAATAGATTAGGTCCAGGGGTCTCTTGAAGGAAGAAAGGTAGGGACAGGAGATCAATTTATTAAGCTAAGAGTTAATGGAAAGTTGAAGGTATGAATACATAGGGTGTAGACATAGATGCAGAGAGTTTTAAGAAGCCTTTGGAAGTTCATTGAATAGCTATTTATGAGAACAAAAAAAATGAAGGCAGCATGGGACTGGTTAGGTGTAGTTCTGAAAATGAAATATTAAGCAGTCATTAAAATTAAGTTTGCTTACCAGACTTATTGTGGTTATTTTATCATAAAGAATATAAATGTTGAGTCACTATGTTGTACACCTGAAACTAATATATTATGTCAACTATACTTTAAAGAAATTTTATTTTTAAAATATGTTTTTATTGATTTCAGAGAGAGGAAGGGAGAGGGAGAGATAGAAACATCGATGAGAGAGAAACATCGATTGGCTGCCTCCTGCACGCCCCCTACTGGGAATTGAGCGTGCAACCTGGGCATGTGCCCTGACTGGGAATTAAGCTGTGAGCTCCTGGTTCATAAGTAGGTATGTCAACGATACTTTAATAAAAATAATAAAATTAAGTTTTCTCAGGCAAGTACAGCCTTGCCCATTAGGAGAGTAGTCAAAAAATGGCTCAAGGCCAGTAGAAAAGCAAAAAACCCCATCCCTATTTTCAGAAAGGGGAATGACCAGGTGTCCTTCTGGTGAAGACAACTGTGTGCTTCACAACCAGGCATTTAAACCACCTTCCCTCACAATTTATTCTGAAAGAATCTTTTCTTCACAAACAATTTCCTCTGATCAGAAAGAACCACCACTATTTTATCTGGAGGTTACCAATAGGGACTGACTGGAAAAGAACCTACTGGAAAAGGCAATAAAGAAAACTAGAAGTCTGAAGTGTTTGGGATCGGAGAAGTGAAGGAAAGAATAGTCTATTGATAAAAAAAAAAATCATGATCTCGATTACTGTCTGAGAGATGGTGAGCTTTCAGCTGAACCCTGAGAGAAAGAGAAGAGCTAGCTCAACAAATGTGAAGGGGAAAACAACATGAGATAGACGCCCAGATCATGGCCTGCAGGAACCAAAGATAAAGGCAAGAGAGGGAGTTCATCTGGCATTAAGGGCAAAAGGTGTGTAACTCAAGGTGAAATGATAAAAGATGAAGTTTGGGAGACAGCTTAAGGCCAAGCATGTAGTTTTTATGTTTAAGTAAAAGGCATTTGGAGGAAACAACAGCTTTGGGTCTTCACTTCAGGAGAGGGTTGATAAATCCCTTCCTGGAGAGATCCTGGGATGCTGCGGGTGCCCAGTGATGGATACCTGGGATGAATATTAAAACGGAAACTAATGACCTTGTGTTTGAAGAGGCAGAGAAAGCATTCTCTCTACTCAGGCTAGTGCAGTGGTCAGCAAACTCATTAGTCAACAGAGCCAAATATCAACAGTACAACGATTGAAATTTCTTTTGAGAGCCAAATTTTTTAAACTTAAACTATATAGGTAGGTACATTGTTATTAACTTTATTAGGGTACTCCTAAGGCTTAGGAAGAGCCACACTCAAGGGGCCAAAGAGCCGAATGTGGCTTGTGAGCCGCAGTTTGCCGACCATGGGGCTAGTCACTAGTGGCTTCAAAAAGTTCTGTATAGTCTTGCTGTCCTTTTCCTTTTCATACTAGAGTTTGACTATTGTTGCAATTGGCTGCTTTAGAAGCATGTGAGTCCAGATGTCAGAATGTCAGAAGCCCCTGGTGGTGCCGGCCCAAGTATTTTAGAGCAACATCAAAGAGATGCAGGGTTGTACCTTTCCTCTCAAAGAAAGAACATCAGACTCAGCTCTGGTACTTTTTGCCTCTCTTTAGAAACCTTCACTGTTTTTGTCAAACAATTGGAAGAAGGAAGTTTATCAGCAACCCCTAAAGTTTAAAAGATGCGAATGTACCTTAACCAAACAATCATTCCTGGGGAATGCACATGTATCAAGACAGAACCGAGGAACAATGGTGAGGTTGTATGGTGTAGCATTTAGTCACCTGACTCACCTAACAAAATATGACCACTCTCCCCAGACCTCCATGTATTCATAGGAAGATGTGAAGAGGGGTCTTTTGGAAATTCCCCAACCTCCAAAACTGATAGCCTCACCATCACTGTCTGCCTTGAATCCACGAGGTCTAATTTGAAATTGCCTTTTATCTCTGCTTATGTTTGTCACTATAGGAACAAGTCCTCTGCCCCAGTTTCCTGGGACACGCCTCATCCTTCACACTCTAATCCTCATAAGGCTGTCTGTGAACTTCCCCTTTTCTGTCCCCTTCTGTTGACCTTCCCCAACTTTTTAATTTCTTCCTCTGTGCTATTTGGAATTCATTATCAGCACCATCTCCTATGTTCTCAAACTCTTACCTGAACACTCCCTTTACCTTCTTGCTCTCACTGCAATCTGAAATTCCTCTAAAGGCACTATTTCCCCTGTAGTGGTCCTCTTCTCTTCATGCCAAATGAACTCCCTCTCTTGCCTTTGTCCTTGGTTCCCACAGGCCCTTATCTGGGCATCTATCTCATCTATCTCATGTTGTTTTCCCTCCACATCTGTCAAGCGAGCTCTTACCCTTCTCTTAAGGCACTACTTCCCCTGCATGCCTCTCAGGTCATCTTTATGCTCCCCCCCCCCCGACAC
>NW_006297510.1:323508-324298 GCF_000327345.1 Myotis davidii
GGGCCTGAAGGTAAGGCAGGTGTCCTCCTTCCTTGTCGATACTTCCAGGCCATTCTTTCTCCTGTCCCTCATCCCTTAAATCTTCCAGTCTAAAAAGTAATGCCACCATATTATGCTCCCCTCTATCCCTTCTTGTTTTGGTTGTCTAGGGACCTCCACCCCACATTTCTTGACTATTTTAGCTCCTGGCTGATGGCAATCTTCTCCAATATTAGCCCTGTTCTAATTCTTGGTCATTTCAATATCCACATAGATGATCCCTCCACAACTTGACCTCTTACTTTTTTGCTTCTTCTCCTCCCATGATCTTGTCCTCTAATATATTCAGCCACTCATTGCTATAGTCATATCATAGACCTGGTCATGTGATAAAAATTCTCTCTCTGTAATCTCTAATTCATGTATCAGATTCTTTGACCACAACCTCCTCTTTTTCTAGTTCATTCTCTCTAGTGTCTTGATGACAAAAACCTTTTACAGTAACTCCTCTGGGAAATCCAATCACTTGGTCCAACAACATTTTCACTGCATCTCAACTCTTTGATCTCAGGTTTAATCCCATGGTAAATGATGATAATCATTTTCTTGTATACATTTCCACCTGACCTGACCTTCTTGTTATACTTGGGAAAAACAACCTAACCAAATCATTTCTCCCCTATACTAGACCTATACCCATTCAGTTATATGTGGCTACAGAAAACCTCAACCATACTGAGTGCACTTAAACTCAATGAGTATAACTTTTAAGGTGGCCCTTAGTACTTCCAACAATCATAAAATCTTTCCC
>NW_006297510.1:324315-333091 GCF_000327345.1 Myotis davidii
ATTCTGTCTCCTACTCTTCTTGTCCATCATTCATATACTAGAGGCCTGATGCATGAAATTTATACAAAAGTAGGCCCTAGCAGTCCCAGCTGCCTTGGCCCTCGCAGCCATGGCTGACGCGCAGCCCAGTGGCCCCACCCCCTGCCCACTGGTCATTCTGGAAGGTTGTCTGGAAAGTTGTTCTGGAAGGTCATTCTGCTATCTGGTCTAATTAGCATATTAGCTCTTTATTATATAGGATTCTCCTCTAATATCTGTAAGCTTTTGCTACATAGCAAGCCATCCCAATACATATTTGGCTTAAAGCAGTAATTATTTTATTTGCTTACTAGAGGCCCGGTGCATGAAAATTCATGCACTGGGGGGTCCGGGGGGTCCCTCAGCCAGGCCTGCCTCCTATCACAGTCTGGGAGCCCTCAGGAGATGTCCTACTGATGGCCTAGGCCAGCCGTGCGCAAACTACGGCCCGCAGGCCGGATGCCCACCCCTGGCCTAGGCCCACTCCCCATGGGGAGCAGGCCTAAGCTGCTGTCTGGCCTCCCTCTGCAGGAAGGCGACTGGGCTGATCAGCCACCAGGGCTCACGGCTGCCTGAGCCCACAACTGCCATAAGCCCACGGCTGCCATGAGCCCCAGGCCTCGCAGCCGCTGTGGCTTTGTCTGGATGGACGTCTGGAAGACGTCCACCCTAATTAGCATATTATTCTTTTATTAGTACAGATGATTTTGTGGATCAGCAATTTGGATCAGGATCAGTTGGGTAGTTATGGACTCAGTGTCACTCATGTAACTGTGGTCATTTGGTGACTCAAATGCAGGCTGGTTGGTCTAAAACGGCAGTTGAAGAAAGGGTATGACTTAAAAAAAGGTGACATGAGAGGTAGGCAAATTCTAGGCAAGAGCCATAATGTGAGGTATTTTCAGGAACAAGTTGTAGAGCAATTTGAATGGTATAGCGGAGCCATGTGTTACAATATAATATAGTGGGAATATGGTAAATGCATAGGAAGTGTCATGTTTGGAATTATCATAAAACACGGTCAAGCCCCAGGTCCACCAGATGTCCAAAAGAATACATGAAACTGGACTAGTTTGACAATATGATGAGCTTTCCTTATGCATTTTGGTTCTTGCATTTACTCCTCTTACTAAATTACATATTATTTTCTTCATTCTAAATTCTGTATAGGTTTAAGAGATTAAAAGTGTTGTGCCAATAGATTTTTTTTTCTGATTTTAATAGTTTCATCAAGAGCATAATTCTGGCTTGTTGGATTTTTGCTCTGCTATTATGTTTCTATCACACCACTTCCTCTGGTTATTTATACCTCATCTATAGCATCCAGACATTAAAACAAAAGCTTTTGAAACTTATGTGGAAGTTTAAAGGAAGAGCTCCCTATATATTGTAAAAACAGACAAGGTCACTGCTAAGTCAACCTTTCTTACAAAAGAGTTTAGTGATAACAGCTAAATTAGAGCTCTGATCAACCACAACTCATGATGGGGTCTGTTGATGGGTGCCCTTGGTAGACCTGAAAGTGATGTTTTAAGAAATTATTATACGGCTGTTCCATAAGCCAAAATTGTAACCTCTTGATCAGTCCACATGTTTGACTTCTTACTCTCAGTCATGATCTCCAGTGTATCTATCATACTCCCAGTGTAGGTTATTCCAGTGTAGGTTTAGATACACAAAGTCCTTCATTATTGAAGCCCATACAATCTTAGAAAGATATACTCAAGTATACAAACTAATGAATACTTATTTAAAAGCCATATGGAGAAATTTAGGACTACATATGATTCATTCATTCATTCATTCATTCATTCAATAATATTTATGAGGACTTTATTTTGGTCAAGTACTGTGCTAGATGCTAGGTCTTCTACCCTCAAGATGTTCATGCTTAAGTTGGAGAGACCAACATTCCAATTATTATGTAAGTGCTATAATCGAATTAATTACACACAGATAACTGAAATGTTATTTTCACTTGGAAGTGGTGGGTGTTTTGGAAGCTTCCTGGGGTGTGATAAGACCTGAAAGAAATTTTGAAGACTGAATAAGAGATGTTGATAAGAAGGAACAGGGGAATATACTGCAGGTAGAGAGAGTGGTGTGGGCCACAATGGACCTTCCCATGTTCAGAGTTAAAGTGGGGGAGGAGAGGGCAGATAGTAAGAGGAGAGGAAAGATGCTGGAAAAGAAGCAGGACAGATCAGAGAAAACCTAACTATTCAACTACAAAGTTTTAATCATGTGTAAAAAGCAATGGGATGTCACTGCTGAAGTTATTCACTGAGTGGTCAGATTTTCCCTTCAGAGCACAGACAAAAGTGGAAGATAAATTAAGCATCTAAGCCCTGGCCGGTTTGGCTCAGTGGATAGAGTGTCGGCCTGCAGACTGAAGAGTCCCGGGTTCGATTCTGGTCAAGGGCGTGTACCTTGGTTGCGGGCACATCCCCATTGGGGAGTGTGCAGGGGGCAGCTGATCGATGTTTCTCTCTCATCGATGTTTCTAACTCTCTATCCCTCTCCCTTCCTCTCTGTAAAAAAAAATCAATAAAATATTTTTAAAAAATTAAGCATCTAAGCATGGATGAGGGTGGAGTTCTGGGATCTATTAGGGGACTGTTGAACAGAAATGGTGAAGTCTCAACTAAGAGAAAAGCAGTAAAGAGGAGAGGAAGGAGTAATGTGGAGAACTGTTGAAAACCAGAAACTATAGTTCTTGGTGACCAGGTGGGCAGTAAAGGAAAGAAAAGGATTTTAAAGATAATGTTTAGATTTTTTAGCTTTGGACATTTGGGAATAGGGTGACATCATCATCATCAGAGAACAGGAAACACAAGAGGAAGAATGGGGACCTTGGGAGAAAGTAGGGACTCTTCTCAAGTTCAAGATGTCATGGGACATCTAGGTGAATCTGAAAATGGAACGAAATATGGCAATTATATATTTAGACCCCATAGAATTAAAGGTGTGGGGTAAACTTTACCACCCCTAACTCCCTTCTGCCTATGTATATCCTTGCTCCTTTATTACAAAAAAAAGGGCCTCCATCTGAATGAGAGGAGAATAAAGAGAGAAGGCCTCATGGATTGTGTAGAAGGTGAGTGTGGACTGGAGGAAAGACAGGGATCTGAATAGACAGAAGGGAGAAGAAAAGGCAGTTCAGGGAGGGAACACAGCACCAACAAAGCTAGAACACTAGTACCAAGCAAGGCAGAGCACGGGGTTTAAGATGTAAAGAAGAGGAAAATGAGCATGACCAAGAGGCGCTGTATGGAAATCCAGGATGGCACTGGATTTCCTAATGATTGTATTCTCTGGATGGATGCTAGAGAGTGTAGACTTCAAAGAATCAGGAGGAAGAAGCCACAGTAGGGGTTTGAGCATAGGAAGAACATTATAAGAATGAGTTGCTTCTTGATTTTGGTAATATGTTCTGGAAAAAGCATCCAGGAGAAAAGGCATATATAATAGGAAGCAAAGAGATCTGCTCAAGAGGTGACTGGGGTCTTCCAGAACCTCTAGCTGCTTTGTAAGGGGGAGAAGAACTTCCTGGGGTTCTACTGGCACAACTCTTTTCTGTCAGGAATACGGACGGCAACACCTGGGGGACTGGGATTGAAGAAAGTCACACTACACACTCAAAGAGGTCCAAGCTATAGCCCTCTTGAAGAAGCAAGAAGAGCTCCATGAGTATTTTTTTTCTTTTAGGGACATACAGAAGCAAATAAAAATAAATCTTGTGGTAATGACTATTTTTACTCAATTACACATGCATTACTAAGTGTCACAAATCCCTGAGGTAGAAGGTGTGATTTTCTGAATCTGCTGCTGTGTTGAGATGAGAGAAATTGCTCAGTGTTGATAACACTGTTGGATGTTGCTAATGTAATTACAGTTTCTCAGACTGGTCTCAAAAATTAAGGTTCATCTATTTTCTATTTTCCTTTCCCTTTAGGGAAAATAATAATAATGTATAAGCTTGCTTGATTTGACTTTACCCCCAGTTTTCATGACATTTTTATTGTGTCTTATAGCAAATGGATTGATTTTTTCAACTTGTCTTTGAAAATGTTATTTACACAAAGAGACTGAATGGACTTAATTTGTTTAGTCTCCCAAAGTGATGCTTCTAAGTGGGTCATGATAATCTAGTAAATATATTATGTGAATAGAGGTGGTATGAATAACTGAAAAACTTATTCATAGCGTGCAGAGAACAAAAATGGATAAAAGGAAGTTGGCTAACAAATAGAACTGAAATGTTAGAAGAAAGATGGACCTAAGGTGTTCATATTAGTTATCCCATTAAAACACAATGAAAATTTAGAGAATTTCTATGTATCATTAGGGCTTCACTGTTGCTGTTGTGGTAGTTAAGTAGATACAGAAGTGGCTCAACATAACTAATGTAAACTTCTCCTCCTTGCTTCTTTGGGCATAATAGACTGTTGATCTTTCTTTAAAATATATTTTATTGATATTTTACAGAGAGGAAGGGAGAGGGATAGAGAGTGAGAAACATCAATGAGAGAGAAACATCAATCAGCTGCCTCCTGCACGCTCACCACTGAGGATGTGCCCGCAACCCAGGTACATGCCCTTGACCAGACTCGAACCCGGGACCCTTCATTCTGCAGGTCGACACTCTATCCACTGAGCCACACCGGTTAGGGCTAGACTGTTGATCTTAACTGAATTTCTGCTTCAGAGAATTGTAAGGTACCATTATAAGATTTCAAATGTTTCCCATTTCTTGTCCTTTATCAGGGTCTCTAAAATAGCTTCCACATTTAGTCCATTGTTAAAACACCTTTAAACTTCCTAACTCATTATTATTGTGTGTGTTGCAACTGCTGATAACCATAAATTAAGTAAATTTTAAAATACTTTGTAAAGGAAATGTCAATGATCAGAGAAACAACTGTCTTAAATGACAGCTTTAGGCATGTAAAATTCATGGATAGACGGAAAGGCTATAAGCACATACGATATATTCAGCATCGACAGAGTGCTATCATTTATAATATCACATGGAAACCTATCACTTACATTTCAATCAGGCCATAGAAGAGCATAACCAGAATGGCTAAGTTAAGAAAAAGTGGCAACTATGTGGCCTTAAGCAGATCTTGCCGACGCTGTCGGTTTAACCGCACGCGGATGCAGAGCACGCTCTCCCTCCCGGAGCTCAGGCCCCCCTGGGCCCCCCCCCCCCCCCCCCCCGCCCATCAGACCACCTTTGGCTACCAACATTGGGAAACATGGGAAAGAAGAACTTTAGGATAAGGTCTTGCTCAGATCTTCTCTTTTAGGGAAAAACAACCAGTTAACATAAGTAATATTTTCCAATTATGCACTGCGCAGGGAGGTGAGGCAGTACTGACTTTGGAATCAGATTCCCTGGTTCAGATCAGATCCGCTTGCTGTAAGATGGGTGATCTTGGACAAATTAATAAACCTCTATGTGCCTCAGTATCCTTATTTGTAATATGGGAATAATAATGGTCTCACCTCACAGGGTTGTTGTATATATAAAACATTTTACATGCAGAGAGCAGAGTAAGAACTCAATAAACGTTATAAATGATGATAAAGACAACATCACACTGTCCAGAGCTCTATGTTGGGAACAGGTTCAGAGGACTGCATCAAGCTCTGGATGCTCAGTTTTTAGAGGCTTTGACAAATGGATCAGCCTGGAACGTTGAAGAGCATGAAAAACCACATCAGAAACTGTTAAAGGGACAGGAATTTCAGCCTGTGGAAAAGGATAACCCAGAAGCTGTTTAGAAACATCAAAGAGCTGGCACAAGCAAGAAGAACTGACTTGTTTAGGAAGTCACTGGAAGTAGCAAGTGAAGGTTATTGCACAAAAGAAGACATCTGGCAATGAAATGAGTTGCTTCTCAAAATAGCAAGTACCCGTTACTAAAAGTATTTATACAAAGTTTACACAATCCACTTAAGTGAATTATTAAGATAAGATTCCATCTTTGTATGGGGAACTTGAATAATAATTTCAGGATATTAGAGACTAAGAACTCTTTTTATTGTGTTTTAATTTAATTTTAATATTACTAATAAGTTTTCAGATGCTGCCTCTTCCTCCACAGCCTTCTTGGGATGTGTACTATTGCTGAAAAATGTAGATACAGCCAGAATTCTCTGTGCCAACATTACCAAAATATTTTCACCAAGAGGTTAATTAGAACCATTTGTGGAATTTGATAGGATTTTGAAATTCTAATGCTTAACATCTTCCAACATTTTATGTTGGCCTTATGTTAACTGGAAAGTAGGTACCATTTTATAGAAACAACAATTTCATAAAGACTAAAATTCCCTTGAGTAGGAGACATTTGCAGTCTGTTTACATTATTTTATCTCATTTGATCCCTTAGCAAGTAATATTATTTCCATTTTACAGATGAGGTTCTGCTGGTTTAGTGGCAAAGTGTGTACCTGAGCACACACCTTCTTACTCTCAATCCATGCTCCTTCCATTTGCCCTCACTCACTGCTTCAATCTCTTTAGTCCACATACATTTGAAGACCAAAGACAGGGACACAATGTCTTGTCAATTAAACTCAGTCATGAAAGACAAAAGGCAACCAGCTAAATGCTCTGCCAAAAGTAAACCTCAAAAGGAAATATGGAGCTTGAAATTCAATTAGAGAAAACTGTGGAGAGATTTTTAAAAAATAAAACCGGTAGGGATTAATTAAGGAAATAAAATTAATCAAAAGGGCCAAGGTTTAGATACATTGGAGTTGAAAAAACAAAGATAGCTCAGTTGCGGTGGCTCAGTGGTTGAGCCTCAACCAATGAACCAGGAGGTCACGGTTCAATTCCTGAGCAGGGCACATGCCCGGATTATGGGCTTGATCACCAGTAGGCGACTTGTAGGAGGCAACTGATCAATGATTCTCTCTCATCATTAATGTTTCTGCCTTGCTCTCCTTCTCCCTTCTTCTCTGAAATCAATAAAAATATATTTTTTAAAAAATAAAAAAATGTCTAGGATCTGGGAAACTAAGAGAGCATAGAGAACTAGGAAAGGAAGTGGATAAAATGAATGAACATGGTGAAGGAAAAGTGAGAACCATCAAGAACAATACTAATATAGCTTGGAGCACCAAATGGAACAGTAGGAGGATCAAGACAGGCACAAGCAGAGGTCAATAAAAGAATATCCCCAAATGGAAAATCACTATGAAACAAAAATAAAAAGGCAGTCACGGAGAGCAAGATCTGAATGAAGAAAAACAGATTGTTTTTGCACGTTGTTTTCTACAGGGGTAAAATTCTATTTGGCTTTATTTGGGCTGATTTTCTTTCCACTATGCCTCCCTCTGAGCTCTCCAAAAGGGAAATACTGAGGGTGTGAAGGGGATGAAAAGTCAAACTACATATTTTTAATGTGCTTCCAAATGCCACTGGGAAAACTACTACAACCCACTTCGTGTGTAACATATTTTAACACTGTTAAACTGTGATAGTCATGATGATAGCACTAGTTAGTATTGGTAGGGGGAGGACCATGAGTCAGATTTGAAAACAAATATTGTCAGTTTTCTGCTCATATATTTGATCTTCAACAGCATTATGAGTCGGTATTTAAAACTATATCATTTCTTAAATTGACGCACTGAAACAGAACTTCTAGACCATCAGATAAAAAGGAATTACTCTATACATGAGAATGAGCAGGACAGTGCTTTTGGACCTGCTTCAGAGTATCATCCAAATACACACAGACTGCCATAGACATCTATCGAAGCCCTAAATCAGGCAACTTGATTGGCCCTTCGCCACCCCATCAAATACTTGCTCTAGAAGCAGCTTCTCCCTAAGGAGCAATGTCCTCAAGAATGTTCAGAACAAAATGACTTCTCTCCATCATTGACATCAAGAATTTTCTCCACAGAGAAAGGTTGAGTGAAGATACAAAATAGATAGAGGAGGGAGAAGGGAGTGAAAGGAATATGAGAGAAGCTGCTATATGACTAAAAAATGTTACCAGCTATGGTAACATTAAATTCTTGAGAGCCTCCGTGTTCTTATCTGTTAAATAGGGATAACCATAGTACTTAACTTCAGGGTTGTAGCAAGAATTAAATGGCATAGCATATGCAAAGCACTGAATGCAATGTCTAGTGTTATATATAGTAAGTGCTCAAAAAATGAAAATATTATGATTACTACCATTTCTCTACTTCTACTTTTGCTTTGATTCATTCTTTACTTCATTCAACAAATGTTTGTTGACTACCTACCATATGCCAGGTACTGGGCTGGGGCTGGGAGTATAGATCTGTATAAATCAGACATATCTCTGCCCCTGTGGACTTTACAGTATAGTAGAAAAGACATAATATGAAAATTAACTGTTAAATTGTTTGGCATCTATATATAAAACCCTAATTACAAATAGACTGAACAACAGTCGCTATGACATGTGCTGACCACCAGGGGACGTGGGTGGAACATGGAGGGCATCAGCAGCAGGCAGCAGAGCACAGAACATAGCGGGCATTGGCCACTATGGGACTGTGGAGCAGGTGAGTGGGGGTGCCAGACCAAGGCAGGGCGCCAGTTGCTGTCATCAGGGCGAGCCTCTAGTGGTTGCTGAAAATTCTTTGCTCACACGTGCCACAGTCCCACTGGGTGCTCGCACCTACTGCCAGTGCCAGCCCCACTCACACCTGCTGCCAGCGCCCGGTGCCAGCCCTGATCACTCGGTGCTGTCACTGGGTG
>NW_006297510.1:333268-334710 GCF_000327345.1 Myotis davidii
GTTGCTGGGAGCAGGGCTGCTGGCAGACATGGGGCCAGCATGGTGGGAGGGGCCGGGTGAAGGGCGCATGGAGGATGGGCTGAGACCTGCCCCTGTGCCCACCACAGCCTCGCAGCCCACAGTTCCTTTCAAGGTGTATGAATTCATGCACTTGGACCCTAGTCTGTGATAAATGCTATGAAAGAGAAGTACTGAATACTGCAAGAGTTTATAACAAGGAACCTGATCTAATCTAGGGCTCCTTTAAGAAGTTTTGCCCTAGCCAGTTTGGCTCAGTGGATAGAGTTGGCCTGCGGACCAAAGGGTCCTGGGTTCGATTCTGGTCAAGGGGCACATGCGGGGTTGCAGGCTCAATCCCCAGTAAGGGGCGTGCAGGAGGCAGCCAATCAATGATTTTCTCTTATCATTGAGTAGTGTCCCAGTGCATGGATTCGTGCACCTTGAAAGGAAATTAATTAGAAGATTTTAATATCGCTATTCACCCTTTCTCTATAATAGAAGCATCAACCAAATTCATAATCAACAATGACAGATCAAAACACACATGTGCGATTGGTGCCAATGAGAGCTTTATATGTATTGCGCCTGCTTTTTGATGTAGCTAAACTTTTTCCAGCCCAGTGAAGCACCACGACTTCTCTTTCAGATAATTGTCAGCAACACAGCAGTAAATATTAACACGAAGCAGATTATTACTGTAGATCACGCAGGGAGAACAAAAGGTAAAATATTTAACTGCAGCAGTGTTTGACTATATTCTACACAGTAAGAAAACCTGAAGTCATTTTCAAGTTCCACCATTTCTTACTTCTTTTCAGTTGGGTCAAGTTTTCTAAACTTTCTAAATCTCCATTTTTCGGCTAATGAAAAAAAAAAAGAAAGAAAAGAAAAAGGATTTCACTGAGTCTCCTATCTACCTACTCCAGGACTTCTGTGAGAATCAAATGAGATGAGGCACATGAAAATGCTTCACAAACATTTGGTTAAACTGTAAAATGTTTGCACCTGGCTATAAAGCAAGTCAGATGCCTGGGCTGAAGAAACTCCAAGGAGGCTAGTTGCTAAGGAGAGGAAGCTGGGCGTTACTACATGATGTCATTACCCATCACCCACAGCTACCTTTTCTGGACTGGGCTGGGCTGTGGGCCACATTCCCCCATGAGGTCTTGGCAGCGCTGGCTGCAATTTGGTGGGGTGTCACTCCAGGGTGGTGGTGGGGCCTATGTCCCACTTGGGGGAAGCTGAGTGTTGGTTTGTCTGTGCCAGGTCCATGGTGCTGTTTATGTTTAAAAGGCCAGTGTGCATCATGGCAACTCCTGAGTTGTGCATCTCTCCCCTGGTGGTCAGTGTGCATCATAGCTACTAGTCTGACGAATGGAAACTTTGCCTTTTATATATATACTAGGGGCCTGGTGCACGAAATTCGTGCACTGGGGGTGTGT
>NW_006297510.1:337041-337803 GCF_000327345.1 Myotis davidii
CCAGCAGACATCCCTCTCGCAATCCGGGACCGCTGGCTCCTAACTGCTCACCTGCCTGCTTGCCTGATTGCCCCTAACCCCTCTTCCTGTCTGCCTGATTGCCCCTAACCACCTCTGCCTATCTGCCTGCTTGATCGCCCCTAACTGCCTCTGCCTTGGCTTCTGCCACCGTGGCTTTGTCCAGAAGGAGGACTGAACGACCAGATGTCCAGTCTATCCAGTCTAATTAGCATATTCCCCTTTTATTAGTATGGACTAGTGGCCCAGTGCATGAAATTCATGCACATTAAAAAGAATAAATTAGAGTAAATATTTTAATATTGCTATTTGCCCTTTCTCTATAATAGAAGTGTCAGAGACGAAAGAAATTTAATAAAATGTATATAAAAATCTTCCTTCTGTCAGAGTGTGGGGCACACCATGGGACCCAGAGTGAAGTCCCCATCCACCCGTGTGCTCCTCGAAATCCTGCGAGACCCAGACCCGGCCAGCCCTGCTTCCATTGGGAGAGATCCAGACCCAGCTGGCCCCACCCCCGTCAAGCCCCACCAGGCAGAGGGCTCAGCCTCAGGTCCCCCAGCCCAGCGCCAGGCCGGGGGGCACAGCCTCAGGTCCCCCATCAAACCCCACCAGGCAAGGGGCACAGCCTCAGGTCCCTCGTCAAGCCCTGCCAGATGGGGGGATGCAGACTAAGGTCCCCTGGCACAGCCTCAGGTCCCCTAGCCCAGTGCCAGGGTGGGGGGCGCAGCCTGAGGTCACCCG
>NW_006297510.1:338450-338656 GCF_000327345.1 Myotis davidii
CCGTCAAGCCCCACCGGATGGGGGGTGCGGCCTGAGTTCCCCCATCAAGCCCTGCCAGGTAGGGGGCGCAGCCTGAAGTCCCCTGAGCCGGGGGCACGCTTTGAGGTCCTCCATCAAGCCCTGCCAAGGTGCGGGGGGTAGGGGGGGGCGCGGCCTGAAGTCCCCTGGCCTGGGCCGGGGCGGGGGGGTGGTGCTTTGAGGTCACC
>NW_006297510.1:338933-339560 GCF_000327345.1 Myotis davidii
TCCCCAGTCAAGTACCACTAGGTGGGGGAATGCAGCCTGAGGTCCCCTGGGCCGTGGTGGGGCGTGCTTTGAGGTTCCCCATCAAGCCCCGCAGGCTGGGGGGCACACCTGAGGTCCCCCGTCAAGCCCCACCGGATGGGGGGTGCGGCCTGAGTTCCCCCATCAAGCCCTGCCAGGTGGGGGGGGGCACAGCCTGAAGTCCCCTGGCCTGGGCCGGGGCGGAGGGCCGCTTTGAGGTCACCCGTCAAGCCCCGCAGACTGGGGGGAGCGGCCTGAGTTCCCCCATCAAGCCCTGCCAGGTGGGGGGGGGCACAGCCTGAAGTCCCCTGGCCTGGGCCGGGGCGGAGGGCCGCTTTGAGGTCACCCGTCCAGCCCCACAGGCTGGGGGGAGCAGCCTGAGGTTCCCTGTCAAGCCCCACTGGATGGGGTGTGCGGCCTGAAGTCTCCAGGCCTGGGCCATGGTGGAGGGCACATTTGAGGTCCTCCATCAAGCCCTGCCAGGCAGGGGGCACGGCCTGAAGTCCCTTGGCCTGGGACGTAGCAGGGGGCGCATTTGAGGTCCCCAGTCAAGTCCCACTAGGCGGGGAGTGCAGCTTGAGGTCCCCTGGGCCGTGGCGGGGCGTGCTT
>NW_006297510.1:339882-342260 GCF_000327345.1 Myotis davidii
GATCCAGCCCCGGCCAGCCCCCCCCTTGTCAAGCCCCACTGGGCGGAGGGCACAGCCGCAGGTCCCCCAGCACAACCTCAGATCCCATGGCCTGGTGCCAGGGCTGGGGGTGTGGTCTGAGGTCCCTCAGCCCAGCTCCAGGGCTGTGGGGCAGGCCTGAGGTCCCCCGTCAAGCCCCACCGAATGGGGGGTGGGGCCTGAGTTCCCCCCATCAAGCCCTGCCAGGTGGAGGGCGCAGCCTGAAGTCCACAGGGCTGGGCCATGGCAGCAGGCACATTTGAGGTCCCCCATCAAGCCTGGCCCGGTAGAGGGCATGGCCTGAGGTTCCCCGTCAAGCCCCGCCAGGTTGGGCGTGACCTGAAATCGCCTGGCCTGGGTTAGGGCAGGGGGGCGTGCTTTGAGGTCACCCGTCAATCCCCGCCAGGTGTGGGGTGTGGCCTGAGGTCCTCTGGGCTGGGGCCGGGGTGCGTACTTTGAGGTCCTGCATCAAGTCCCACTGTTTGGGGGTTGCGGCCTGAGTTCCACATCAAGCCCCGCCAGGCAGGGCGCATGGCCTAAAGTCTCCTGGCCTAAGGGGTGTGCTTTGAGGTCCCCGATCAAGCCCCATCAGGTGGGGGACGGGGCCTGAAGTCCCCTGGCCTGGGCTGTGGCGGGGGTGCAGCTGGAGGTCCCCCGTCAAGCCCTGCCAGGTGGGGGGCGTGCAGCCTGAGGTACCCTGTAAAGCCCTGCCAGATGGGGAGTGTAGCCTGACATCCCCCAGCCTGGGAGGGGGCAGGAGGCATGCTTTGAGGTCCCCCATCAAGCCCCACCAGGTGGGGAGCATGGCCTGAAGACCCCTGGCCTGGTGTTGCAGGGGGCAGGGGGCGTGGCCTCAGGTCCCTCCTGATCACTTGTTACAGGACTCCCACCTCCACTGTGGGCACAGCCATCTTGTGATGGCGTGAAGGTTAATTTGCACATTACCTCTTTAGTATATAGGACATCCATGGCGAATATGTTCTCCCATTCAGTGGATTGGTTTTTCATTTTGTTGATGGTTTCTTTTCCTGTGCAAAAACTTTAATTTGATGTAGTCCATTTGTTTATTTTTTTGTTTGTTTCTCTTGCCTGAGGAGGTATATCAGAAATAATATTGCTATTACCGCCTATGTTTTCTTCTAGGTGTTTTATGGTTTTGAGTCAAGAAAATTGGACAGATATATGCAAAAATATGAAACTAGACCATCTTCTTACACCAGAAACAAGAATAAACTCAAAATTGATTAGACTTAAATGTTAGCCTTGAAACTACCACCTATTTTTAATTCTTCATGCTTAGAGAAAGATGCTACAGAAGCCAACTTATCATTACTGCCCAGAACTTAAAAGTGGGCAGAAAATGAGGCATTTCTGTGATGTGGCCAGAAAATGAGACATCTGTATACTACTGGGAAGAAGGATATGGTGCGATCAGACGATAATTTCAACATGAAATTCCTTTAAAAATGTATTCCCACTCAATATTGTGTAGGATGTTAAACCTCTGATGATTACATGACAGACAACCCAAGAAAGAAAACAAACAACCTAGTAATTGTCTTAAGAAAAATTCAGTATCACTCATATGTCAAATTTGGCTTCAAACTCAGGTACATCTGACTCCAAGTACACTGTATAATGGAGTTAGGGGAAAAGATTGGGAATTTTAATAGATATAGGATTTCCTCAAGATTTGGAGAGGGATAGAGGGGCTGGCAATAAGGCAATGGCTGGAAATGCATCCAGCAAAAAGTTGCAAAAAAGGAGCAGCTCCTAGCAAGCACCCACACCAAAGGGCAAATCAGCAGTCACTTGGGGGAGAAACCACCAAGGAAGTCCCAATTTTCAGCCAGCATTTTAGCACATGAGAATAAACGTATTTGTCCTTTCCACCTACATAGGTTTTGCTTCTTAGAAGATATAGTACAAGAGTCTTATCAGAAGGAACAGTTTTTGAAAAATGTTTTTATTGATTTTAGAGAGAGAGAGGAAGGG
This sequence comes from Myotis davidii, assembly GCF_000327345.1. Classification (NCBI taxonomy): domain Eukaryota; kingdom Metazoa; phylum Chordata; class Mammalia; order Chiroptera; family Vespertilionidae; genus Myotis; species Myotis davidii. The sequence continues at coordinate 341,896 of NW_006297510.1, forward strand.
AGAGGAATAGAAAGATAGAAACATCGATTAACGAGAAACTCCAATCAGCGGCCTCCTGCACGCACGTTACTGGGGATTGAGCCTGCAGCCCTGGCAAGTTCCCTGACTGGGAATTGAACTGCGACCTACTGGTTCACAGGTCAACGCTCAACCGCTGAGCCACACTGGCCACACTAGAGGGGACACTTTGTGCTAGTAAAGTAGATAATGGTCTACTCACTATGCTGTACACCTGAAACTGATACAAAATAGGAGCATGGAATGCTTTCTCCTCCATCCTTAACTTAACCTGATCTGACTACAGTGAAGGAATTCCCTATGGAATGTAAGTGGCTTCTCTGGAAGTTGTTTTCCTATTTCAGTTA
>NW_006297510.1:343345-345543 GCF_000327345.1 Myotis davidii
CTCCCATTCAGTGGATTGGTTTTTCATTTTGTTGATGGTTTCTTTTCCTGTGCAAAAACTTTAATTTGATGTAGTCCATTTGTTTATTTTTTTGTTTGTTTCTCTTGCCTGAGGAGGTATATCAGAAATAATATTGCTATTACCGCCTATGTTTTCTTCTAGGTGTTTTATGGTTTTGAGTCAAGAAAATTGGACAGATATATGCAAAAATATGAAACTAGACCATCTTCTTACACCAGAAACAAGAATAAACTCAAAATTGATTAGACTTAAATGTTAGCCTTGAAACTACCACCTATTTTTAATTCTTCATGCTTAGAGAAAGATGCTACAGAAGCCAACTTATCATTACTGCCCAGAACTTAAAAGTGGGCAGAAAATGAGGCATTTCTGTGATGTGGCCAGAAAATGAGACATCTGTATACTACTGGGAAGAAGGATATGGTGCGATCAGACGATAATTTCAACATGAAATTCCTTTAAAAATGTATTCCCACTCAATATTGTGTAGGATGTTAAACCTCTGATGATTACATGACAGACAACCCAAGAAAGAAAACAAACAACCTAGTAATTGTCTTAAGAAAAATTCAGTATCACTCATATGTCAAATTTGGCTTCAAACTCAGGTACATCTGACTCCAATTTAGCACATAGAATAAACGTATTTGTCCTTTCCACCTACATAGGTTTTGCTTCTTAGAAGATATAGTACAAGAGTCTTATCAGAAGGAACAGTTTTTGAAAAATGTTTTTATTGATTTTAGAGAGAGAGAGGAAGGGAGAGGAATAGAAAGATAGAAACATCGATTAACGAGAAACTCCAATCAGCGGCCTCCTGCACGCACGTTACTGGGGATTGAGCCTGCAGCCCTGGCAAGTTCCCTGACTGGGAATTGAACTGCGACCTACTGGTTCACAGGTCAACGCTCAACCGCTGAGCCACACTGGCCACACTAGAGGGGACACTTTGTGCTAGTAAAGTAGATAATGGTCTACTCACTATGCTGTACACCTGAAACTGATACAAAATAGGAGCATGGAATGCTTTCTCCTCCATCCTTAACTTAACCTGATCTGACTACAGTGAAGGAATTCCCTATGGAATGTAAGTGGCTTCTCTGGAAGTTGTTTGCATATTTCAGTTAAGAGGTTTCGAGGGGTGGGAATGGATAACCCAGATACAGTAGTGCTGTTCCTGCACTAAGTAATCTAAGAGTGACTGGGTTCTGAACCAAGAGACAAAGAAACTTGTATTAATTTTATTGAGGTTGGGAGAAAGCTCTTGCAGTATCAACTGAAGGATGTGAAGTCAGCTGACCTATGCTGATCCTCAATAATTATAGTAGGGACCTATCTTAAAAGTTAAGATGATCTTTATAAAACAGTGGCTCTCAAAATGTAGTATTCTGGCCAGCAGCATTAGTATCATAGGGCAGGTTGTTAGAAATGCAATTCTCAGGCCCCTGACCAGGTAGCTCAGTTGGTTACACCAAGGTTGCAGGTTTGATCCCGGATCAGGGCATATACTAGAATCAACCAATGAATGCATAAATAAGTGGAACAACAAATGGATGTTTCTCTCTCTCTCAAATCAATAAATACAATAAATAAAAAAATTTAAGCTCTAGCCAGTTTGGCTCAGTAGATAGAGTGTAGGCCTGCAGACTGAAGGGTCCCAGGTTCAATTCCAGACAAGAGCACATGCCCAGGTTTTGGGCTTGATCCCCAGTAGGGGGCGTGCTGGAGGCAGCCAATCAATGATTCTCTCTCAACACTGATGTTTCTGTCTCACTCTCCTCTCCCTTCCTCTCTGAAATCAATAAAGCATTTTAAAAATATTTTTTTAAAGAAATGCAAAATCTCAGACCCCACCCCAGACTTAACCGACTCAGAAACTCTGGGGATGTAGCCCAGTAGTCTGTTTCAAAAGCCTTCCAGGTGTATTATGCTAAGTGAAATAAGCCAGTCAGAGAAAGATAAGTATCACCTGATCTCACTCATATGTGGACTCTAATGAGCAAAATAAACTGATGAACCAAATAGATCCAGATACATAGAAACATGGAACAGACTGTTGAACCTCAGAGGGAAGGTGGGGGAGAGTGACAGGATGCGAGATCATCCAAAGACCTTGTATGTATATATGCATAGCCCATAGACACAGACAATAGGGTGGTGAAGGCCTGGAGCAGAGG
>NW_006297510.1:345560-374051 GCF_000327345.1 Myotis davidii
TATGTAACACCAATAAATATTTAAAATAAAATTAAAAGTCTTCCAGGTGATTCTGATACAGGCTCAAGTTTAAGAACCCCTGTAGCAGAAAGAAGTTATAATGTATATCAGTTAGGATTAGTTTCAACTGCATAGAAAGGGTAAAACTCAAAACAGTATTAGTGGCAAAACATACCAGATTTACCTTTTATGTGGAAGAAGTCTGAAGGTGGTCTTTCCAGGGCTGGTGTGGTGGTACCACAAAGCCATCAGAAGCCGGAGCTCTGTCTTTCGGTTTTGCCATCCTCAGCACTGGTTGTCATCTTCAAGGTTGCCCCGTAGTCCAGGATGACCACTGGAGCTCTAGCTCTCACATCTCATATTCAAGGCGGCAGGAAGGAACAAGGGGAAAAAGATGAAAGGGGAATGTTTTCAAATGAGTCAGCCACCTTTAAGCAGAACATCATCTCTGTTTACATTGCATTGTCCCAAACTTAGTTGCTCGACCACAACTATCTGCAAAGGAGGCTGGGAAATGAGACCTTTAATTGGATCTGGGACAGTATTTGAACAAATTGAATACAATGAGGGCTCTGTTGCTGAGGAAAAAACGAGAACTGACATCAGGTGACTGTAGAAGCTTCTGCCACAAACCTTTAAAATGCAGCTGGGAGAACTTGAGAAACTTAGAAAACATCATGAAATCATGGACATCTTTACATTTATACATTATTCTTCTATTCAAGGCAAGTATTGGGTTTTTTGGTACCAAGTCTCTGAGGAAAAATATTATGATCCTCAAATGTGTGGAATGAGAAGTTGTTTGTGGTGCCTTACTATACCACTTACATGCCAGTCCATAGTTCTAATAGTTTCAGGATAAATGTCCTTTATTGGATCATCGTAAAAGCAAGTGGTTGGCTTCCCCCAAAGATAAGTTGGTTCAAATGAGCTTTTCTGTCTAGTCTTAGAAAAGAAAACTCCAGTCCTCAGAAAAATATACAACAACTTGGCTTTCCTGGTTCCCGGCCCCAAGTTCTGCCCGGAACATGGCTCCTAAGCTTTGCTTTACCCAGAATGAGAGTGGAAAGTGAAGGAAGCCCAGCCAAAGCAGGCCAGATACATTTAAAAAGCCATGGTCATCACTGTCTCTTAAGTCTCGGGCTCTCAAACCTTAGGTCTATGAGGCGCACCTGGGAAACTGGATACAAATGCAAATCCCCATGTCCTAAGCTAATGCCCCAGAACAGGAACAAGAACCTGGAGTTTGTGTGGTTTTTCAATTACCCCAGTTGACTCTGATGGGCCTTTGAGAAACTCTAAATATCTAAAATACCCAAATGCATATCATATGACAGCAGGCAATGTGGGGGACAAATTCATTCAAAAGCTGAGACTTGCATCTTCTCCAAAGTACAGCAAAGTTAAAACAGCTGGTTGATTTGATGAAAAACATCAAATCAGCTGTTTGACCCCTTGTTTGGTAACTTCAGTTAAAACAGACAAGTCGGGAAATTCTCCATGCCCTGAGGCCAGCGTTAATGGAAGCCAGCTCAACAACAATAGTGAGGACAATGACAACAGTCTGCTCCAAGACAAAGGCTGCACCAGATCCCAACACGAATCCTTTGTTAACCTGGGCCATTGCTTTCAGTATGAGGTGATGTTTAAGTCTCCTTCCAGCTCTACCAAGCTATAATTTTACGTTAAGGTCTTTAGACAAGTGTGTGTTGACACTAAGGAGAAACAGCAGCAAGGATGTCTGAAAGGAAGAATGGGGAGGCAAAGAAGGCAGAGAAGGAGAAGAAAAGCTACCTTTGGCACAAAGCTGCTAACTCTTCAAAAGAAAAAAAAAAAAACAACAGCCACACACACACCACACAAGCACACACACCTGCACAAAGCCTCATTATCTTTCAGCTACCACCTATCTAGATCAGCTGCTGTTAAGCCCTGCACTGTTGACATGAGTCAGAAAAGTATAAGCTCTAGTCTAGACAAGATTAAGAGTTTTGCTTTGTATTACACCCACTTCCAACTACAATTTCACTGCAGCAAAAATGAGAGATGAGGGGAAAACACCCCACCCTACCATGCAGGGTGCTGTTTAAAATAGGAGATGTGCTCCATCTACTGGTACAGATGACAACCACACATAGAGATGCAAACACCATAAAACAGAATCAAGGCACCTATTTTCAATTGGACACTTTTTTAAAAAATGAGAAAGAAGGAACCAAGAAAGAAAACCATGAAATTTACTAGGACAGAAGCTAGTAAAAAAGAGAAACAGACTGGACAGAGGCACAATGGGAGAAGCAGCTTAAAAAACAGGGAAGAAAGTGCTAAATTGGCAAAACTGTAAGAAACGGATGCTATTTGGTCATCGTTTCAACACAGGCTTCAAAAATGGCCCCACAACTAGGTTGTACATTTGAAACTAATACTAACTAATATGGAATGAAACTGTTTAGAAAAATAAATTTTAAATTAAAAATGTTTTTTAAAAGCCCCCATAAAATCTGGAAATAGCATACAATGTGCCACGATTTAGATCCTTCATTTAAATTATTACAGGGGAGGGAGCTAGCGGCGGGCACTGCCCACGTGGCACGGAGCTACCCATGGCTCATGAACTTGCGTGTGGGGCGGTCTGGCCAACTGGCGGCAGAGTCTGCGCGTGGCCACCATTCCACGTCAACTTCAACTACTCCAGTGACAGTGCCTGCTGGAGTGTGTGCTGCTGGGCCACACGTCGCGTGACATTCTGGCCAAGGTGCTGTGTAACAAGGCGGTCGGTGCAGCCGCAGCCGTCTCGGCCTTCTACACGGGTATGAGCATTCTCCAGGGAAAGAATGACCTATTTCTGGACCTGAAACAGAAATTCTGGAATACATATGAGGCATGCAATTACTGATTCCTTTCACCAGCTTCAACATAGCAGTTGGGATATCTTTTTAGAAATATATCTGATATTACATTCTCCTCTTTTATATAGTTCTTAACAAACTTTAATTTGGAAATCATTTCACACTTACAGAAAAGGAACAAGAACAATTCAAAGAACACCCATGTGGGTGGCCTGAATGGTGAGCCAGATCACATCTGCAGGTGGGAAGTTCCATCTCCTTGAGGAAGGAGGTGCCCAGTTCGTCACTGGGGTCTCTGGTCCCCCTTTGACAGCTTATCTCAGAGGTTCTACCCATGGCACCAACAGACATGGAGCCTGCAGTGCACCTTGTCCAGATCTGGACCCCTTGGGCCTTGACTCCCCATCCCCTGGCTCCTCTGCAAAATCTCCTGTGAATCTTTGATAGCACCTACTATGTGCCCACACCAACACCATGCCAGGAGCTGAGGTTTTGGAAATGAACTAGAACTCCTGCCTGGCAGAAGTTCACCATCTGGAGGAAGAGACTGGCCTGTAAAAAGAGAACATGCCCCTCAAGTATTTGATGGGAAGTTAACACCATCTTTGTTTGCTCAGACACTGTGCAAAACACTCCTCAAAACATGTATGCCTAAGAGGCCACGCCAGAGGTCCAGGAACTTCTCCTCTGAGAGGTGGTTCTCTCCACCAGGGGACTCCTGCCCAGCCTCATCTCATGCTTCCCTCTCCCTCTTCTGTGCCTCAACTGCTCTTGAATTCCAGCTCCTGAAACATGGCAGCCTCGTCCCACCCTAGCCTTGCACCTCCCTTCCTTCCTGCCTTAGCTTATACGTCATTCCCTAATTTTTCTGACCACCTGTGCCCATTATCAAGTCTCCTAACCTTTGGTATTGCTCTGCTGAACTCCTCACAGTTGTAATAAATCACTTATTAATGTAAAAAATACCCTTCCAGTGGTTCTCAACCTTGGCTGCACATTAGAATCACCTGGGAATCTTTTTAAAATCCTGATTTCTGGGCCTCATCCTCTGGAAAGTCTATTTCTTTGTTACTAATGTTGTGGCCCCACCCCATAACAAAGAAACAGAATTTCCAGAGGATGAGGCCCAGAAATCAGGATTTTAAAAAGATTCCCAGGTGATTCTAATGTGCAGCCAAGGTTGACAACCACTGCCTTATGCCCTTTACCCAAATTTGCCTATTGTTAACACTTGTCCCCATTTGATTATTTGTGTGCTCTATCCATCCATCCATCTTTCTAGTTTGTTTTTCTAAATCATTTGGGTTAGTTACACATAGAATTACCATTTACCCCTAGATACTCAAGTTTCTATTTTCTAAGAAGAAAGATGTTCTCCTATAAGAAATAATTGCAAGGAAATATTTGGTAGGGATTCTATCCACATTGACACAATTGACTTCAGTGAGTCTAAGGCTTAATATAGGACCATTATACATTTTGTCATTGTCTAAAGACATAGAGACAATAGTGCTGATGCCAGAATTTTACACCAGTTTGGAAAAGACTGGAGGGGTTGAGGCATGACCAGCCCTTCTGTGCTTCTTGTGCATATAGTTGGTCTCTAATGACAACAGCTGTTGCCTACCAGGCCTGTCAGTGTTTCTAATCATGATGTTTAGGCTTCTGAAGAATATGATACTTTTTTTCCTCCAACAGAGCTATGTGCTTTTCAGAGGTGCTGCTGAATATTTGACCATCATTTCTCATTTACAGGTATTGACAGTACAAGTCTGCAAAGCATTCTAGAAACAACTTTTCCACTTCTCATAGACTTGCCTTATCAGTGGATCCTACAGCTTCTGGGGATGAAGAAGCAAGAAAAATAACACTTCGTGAGCATCTGCTAAGCACCAGGCTCAAGGCTTCACAGGTTATTCACTTAATCTTCACACCCACACTATGGGGGTCTCTCTTCTTATTCTTATTCTGCAGATATCAAGACAAAGGCTCAGAGAAGTTAAATAATGTTCCAATGCTATTAACTTGTGGATCTGGAAAACTGACCGTAGGAATCGTAGTGTGTGGGCTTTCTATTATAACATGAAAATGCAGTATCATAATCATAATATAGGCCAGTATTTCTCACGTGAGGAATTGCATCAGGATCTCCTGGGGTTAAGGTTGCCTGTTAAAAGTGAAGCTCCAAGATCCTCCGCAGACTTGAGTGACTCAGAACCTCTGGTGGAACCCTGGAGTCTGAATTTTAACGAGTGTCAGGGATGACTCCAATTCCTGTTAAAATTGGGGAAAACCTGATATAAGAAACAAACAAAAAAAAGCTGAGATACCAAGAACATACTTTTAGAGCTAGTGGTTCCTCTATTTACAATTTTTTTTCTATTTTTTATTTTAAAAACTGAAATGAATTTTATTTTTTTTTCTTTCAAATATATTTTATTGATTTTCCACAGAGAGGAAAGGAGAGAGACAGAGATAGAGAGTTAGAAACATCGATGAGAGAGAAACATCGATCAGCCGCCTCCTGCACATCCCCCACTGGGGAAGTGCGCGCAACCCAGGCACATGCCCCCGACCGGAATCGAACCCGGGACCCTTCAGTCCCCAGGCCGACGCTCCACCCACTGAGCCAAACCGGTTCCGGCTAAAAACTGAAATGAATTTTAATACAGAAAATGAAGACAGCATTTTGCAAATTATGGCTCAGAGGGATATCTCTGTTTGAGGAAATCAGCATGCTACACTTTGAGAGATGAAATGTTACAGAGTGTACTACAAAATTTTAAAATTAAATTAAAAAAATACAATGGTTGCCAAGGTAATGCAGGTCAGGGATCAGAGGTGAAGGGTCACTCATTATTAAGAAGAAATCCAAAAAGCTAGCTGCATCATAATCTCTCATTAGTGTTCCAATGGAGCCTCTTTGGGGCCGGGGGTGGTAAACTTGAACATTTTGGCAGACATTCAAGGGCTTTTTCAGTGAAAAGATTTTTACATGACTACTATTGCTATTCCCATGAGGAGGCAGTGTTGAAAGCATAGTAGATGCTAGTTCCGCAGAACATGCTTTGGGAAGCACTCTTCTGGCCTGTTTTTGGCAGCCATTTTCCCTCTGTGCATCACATCCTCCTCCTCTGGTGACCTGACCACCGAGTGCATACCTCCTACTGCCACCTTCAGGTTTCTCTATTTTTTATAGCTCGAGATGCTAGCTAGCTAAGCAACTCAGATTCTCGGGGCCAGTTTACTCATTTGTAAAATGGAAACCGGTTTCGGTCTCACATTGTTGTACTGAACAGTGCTGCATGGAAAACACTTCATAAACTGGAAATGGCTCTGTGATAGATTTTAAAAATGGCCAGCCCTGGCTGGTGTGGCTCAGTTAGTTAGAGCCTCACCTGTATACCCAAGGGTCATGGGTTCGATGCCTGGTCAGAGCACCTACCTGGGTTTTGGGTTCAGTCCTTGGTCGGGGCATGTGCAGGAAGCAACCAAGGGCTCTCTCTCTCTCTCTCTCTCTCTCTCTCTCTCTCTCTCTCTCTCCCCTCCTCTCGCTCTCTCTCTCTCTCTCTCTCTCTCTCTCTCTCTCCCCTTCCCTCCCTTCCTCTCTCTAAGATTAGTAACAAAAAGGAAAATGACCAAAAATGCTCCTCCATCCACTACTCCACACCCTTGCAATATTGATGTTGCAGGTCTTCCCATCAGGATGTGGGTAGTACTTTCCTCCATTCTTTACATCTGGGCCATGTGACTTGCTTTGGCCAATGGGGCAATAGCCAACATGGCACAGGCAGAAGCTTAAAACAGCCCTTGCATATTGGGGGTTCTGCCCTATTGCTATGCTTGGGATCCTAAGACAACCATGTGATTAAGTCTCAACTAGCCTTCTGGAAGACCAGACACCATATGAAGAACCACAGTCAGCCAGCTACCAGACAACAGCCAGCCAACTGCCAGCCACATAAGTGAGACTGTTCTGCAGACTCGTGAAGGAAACCAGCAGAAATCGGTAGAGCCAGCCGAGAGCAGAAGAACTGCCCTGGCAGCCCGCAAATTGTGAGCTAAATAAATGACCACCAGTTTTGGAAAGGTTTGTTTTTATGTAGCAAAAGCTAACTGATACAGGCTCTATGCACATGCTACTGGTTGTGTTGTTTAGTGTTTTGAGCATGGCTTCTGTGGTTTTCTAAGATGCTACTCAAGAAGGGCAGACCACAGATGAACACACATTATTGTGCAAACTTCCAGTCAAGTACTTTCATGACCTGGGTACAATGTCCACCAGAATTCATTGCAGTTTTTAAAATAAAAAATAGACTGGAATTGGCAAGGGACTGAGATTAAAGAAACGCTCCCGATCTCCACCTCTCATTGTTTCCAGAAAGGCAGTTCAGCAGCCTTGTGCAGATGAACATATGACCTAAATCTTCTCCAAGCTGATTGTCAATAATAATCTTCTGGCTCCACAAATGCATGTCTAATCCGTTGCAGGCCTTCCCATGTGCACTCTTTCAACGTCCTGCTGCTGGCACCAAGATAAATGGCTTCATCAAAGGCAGCCATGGAGGCTTGCAACCTGTTGAAGCAGAAAAGCTTCCTGGGGGATCAGAAACATCCTAATGCCCAAATCAAGCACCCTCACTGCCATATGAAGCGTTACTGCGCACAATACATGAAATAAAACTGCAACAGTGAACAGGGCAGGATTGTGCTACCCAGGCTCACCCCAGGAGCCTTTACACTGTGATTAAATTCCTTTGATAGGCATTTTCAAAGCGTGCTGTTCCTCTTGCTAAACATGTTTGGCAAAAGAAGACTCATCATCTGGAAACGTTATCTGAGGAGCCCTCATTTAGTGGCACATGATATGAGGGTTCTCTATCAAATCCATATTCTACAACCTGAAAAGTGAGTATAAAACCAATTTTTTTTTAATCCTCACCCGTGGATGTTTTTTCCATTGATTTTTAGAGAGTGGAAGAGAGAGGGAGAGACAGACAGAAACACTCATGTGAGAGAGACACATCGCTTGGTTGCCTCCCTCATGCCCCTGACCAGGGCCGGGAGCCTGCAATTGAGGTACTCAAGGTACATGCTCTTGACTGGAATCGAACCCGGGACCCTTCGGTCCGCAGGCTGACACTCTATTCACTGAGCCAAACTAGCTAGGGCTAAAACCGAGAATTTTTTAAAACTTCTGTTTCTTGCCCCAAGAGATTTCAAGACTATGCAATGAATGAATACAGCCATTTTACCATTCATTTGACATACAGCAAATTGCAACTCGCTCTGGGAGTGACTATTTGCAGGGCTGCTGCACTATATTCAAATCACATTCTCCTTCTGCACCCCTCCACACACACACGTTATCAAGTGGTGATGGTGGTGCTATTATTGGTGGGGGATGACCACATCGCCCATTTTCTTAAGTCTGTCTCCAAGCTGTAACGAATCAGGGGCACACCTCCGAATGCCACTGGCTAGCCCAAAGTAAGTCTCAGGCACCTTCTTATTATTACCCACGGGCTCAAATGTAGTCATTCACACTGAAGAATTTCAAATGTCTTTTTGAAAGCCTAACAGACTGTCTGGATATAATTTACAATGTTAAGCTTCATTCAAGAAATCAAAATTAGACCATTTAAGAGCACCAATAACTCAATTAATATGAGTTCTAGAGCCAGGATCTTACTGGAAATGTTCTCATACTAGATCAACTGCCACTGAACTGTAGTTAACCGACAATAAGCTTTTATTTGGCCCAGAGATAATAAAAACTAAATGAAGTGGTGCTAGGAATGTTTAGGTGCTGGATACAGTCCTTGGTTGAGAGTGGTCCAGGCACCAAATAATGGAGGAACTGACTCAAGAAAAATTTTTTTACTGTGATTTCTTTATTCCCCACACTGGGGATTGAGCCTGCAACCCCAGTAGAGAATAAAGAAAGAATAAAGAAAAAGGAAACCATCAAAAGGAGAGGGAGAGGGAGAGGGAGAGGGAGAGGGAGAGGGAGAGGGAGAGGGAGAGGGAGAGGGAGAGGGAGAGGGAGAGGGAGAGGGAGAGGGAGAGGGAGAGGGAGAGGGAGAGAAATAAATGAAGACATAAGCATGGATGAGCTCACCCAAGGACATTTATAGAATAACAACAGAACATTGCCAAGGACACAAATAACTTCAAGGACCACTAATGTTAAAGGTACAGGCTGGCCCTGGCCTGTGTAGTTTAGTTGGTTGAAGCATCATCCCATGCACCGAAGGGTTCGATTCCCGGTTAGGGCACATGCCTGGATTGCAGGTTCCATTCCCAATTGGGGTGCGTATGGGAGGCAATCGATCGATGTTTCTGTCTCTCTCCCTCTCCCTTCATTTTTCTCTCTCATATCAATAAAAGCATATCCTCGGATGAGGATTTTTTAAAAAATAAATTTTGGGAAGGAGACTGAGAAGGAGTGGCCAAAAAAAACAGGAGGAAAAGCTGGAGATGTCTCTATCAGCAAACCAAAGGAAAAGAGTCTTTTAACACAAAGAAGATACCAAGAGGGCAAGTAAGACATTAAGGGAAGGGACTTAATGGGATTTAACAATAAGAAAAATTATTGGTGCCTGACCAGCATGGCTCAGTGGTTGAGCATTGACCTATGAACCGGGAGGTAACGGTTCAATTCCCAGTCATGGCACATGCCCGGGTTGCGGGCTCGATCCCCAGTAAGGGGCGTGCAGGAGGCAACTGATCAATGATTCTCTCTCATCATTGATGTTTCTATCTCTCTCTCTCCCTTCCTCTCTAAAGTAAAATTTTAGAATAATATATATTATAGAGAAAATATATATTATAGAGAAAAATATATTTAAAAAAATAAAAAATAAATTATTGGTGACTTTGGCCAGGGCAGTTTTCATGGTGTGATGAGGACGGATGTGAGGCCACAGTGGGTCAAGGAGTCCATAGCAGGTAGTGAGTGGAGAATGGTGTGGAAGAAACATGAAGAGCCAGGTGAGGACATGCCCCAGCTCCCAACCTGCTACTCTGCGAGTGAGAGATGGATCACCTCCAGCTGACAGACCCACAAGGAACAGGGATAGGAGTTGCAAATGGTCCAGTAGAAATTGTGCAGTATGAGTGGAGAGGAAAGAAAACTGGAAGGATTCATACACCATAGCAGACAGGGACCAGAGAAAACTGGCATGGAGGGTTGGGCTGGCTACAAAGTTTTCAACAGAATTTACTCCAGTTTTCTTCTGGCAGCCGGGAGGGGTTTAGAGCCGGCTGCCCTGGCACCTAGACATCTAGCAGATGAGGTCTGTTACCTGTGAATAGCATTTAGTTTGAAGCGCACGAAACTGCTACTATTCCCTATATTTAAAAAAAAAATTAAATTGATTTTTAGAGAGAGGGGAAGGGAGAGAAACATCGATATGAGAGTGGAACATGGGTCAGCTGCCTCCTGCACGACTCCCCTTACCCCCACCCCCCACTGGGGATGGAGCCCACAATCTGGGCATGTGACCTGACCTGGCAACCTTTCAGCGCACAGGGTGATGCCCAACCGAGTCACACTGGCCAGGGCTCGTCACTGTTTTTGTCCTACAAAAGTGGCAATGTCATATGGTTCAACCAAAGAGAATCTGCATACTAAGGGAATGCTTTTCTTTTAACAGTGTTCTGGAATTAAGGGGCGACCACTTTTTGCTAATTTAAGATCTCAATAGATGAAGCCCCAAGTGGAGATGGTAGCCCCGGTGCCCTTCATTACCACAGCAGGGAGCGCTCATCACTAGCATCATACCAGGTTCTGGTACCCATGGTATTAAACAGCAGGCTCACGGGAGAGGAGTACATGCTAAGGTCCCAAGGACAGACATCAAGCTGGAGCCCAGAGGTGAGAGAATAAATGATCCAGCTGGGGCTGTTGGGACCAAAACAAAAGGGCTGTATGCGACTTGAGGACAGAGAAGGGGAACGAATGAGTGCAGGTCTGAGTAGGAGCAAAGAAACAGGTGACAGGAAGCTGCAGAGAAGGAGATCAAAAGAAGAAAAGCAAAAGAGAAACAAAGGTAAAACCTCAGCAAGTGCCTCTTATCAGAAACAGCATCTTCTTTTCCCTAGGAAAGGAAGTGCTGCCTCCCCCAAAACCAATTATAGTGGCAGGAGAGGGAAAGCATGGCACACAATCAGGAGAGAAAAATGACTGTAAAGCACTTTGCAAAAAGAAAGAGTTATATAAAGTCCCAATAATAATAAATCACCTTGCCTGAGGTATGAAAACCTTAAAATAACCTGCAAAATCAAAACGTGGAGGAGAAGCAGAAGGCCTCGATGAGCTTCCAGAAGGTTTGTACGCTTGCTTTAACTTCCTCCCCCTCAACATTGCCAGCCACATTCTTTAAGAGCAGACCTCAGTCAAGTGCTCAGATGGAAGTGGGTCTCTAGCCTCTGTTTAAGCCTGCCTCCCCCAACCCCCTCCCTCAGAGGAATGCACACACATGGGGAATCTCTTTCCTGAATCTGGCATCTGCCTTCTTGAATACCGATGCACCTGTTTTGTGATGGTTTCCTTTTCTTCTTTGTTCTATAAAAAGAGAGAGATTGAAAAAAGAATCTTCATTCCTGGGGAAAAAAAAGAAAGAAAGAAAAATAGGTCTTTCTGGATTCTCAGTATTGGAGCTCTGTTCTTTATATATCTACTTGTTCCATTGTTAAATAAACCCACATATTTAAGGCTGACACATTCTCTTAACTAATGCCTTGTCAGGCCCATGTGCCTGGCTAAAAAAAGGACCTTGGTGACTGCTGTTTCCATTTTTTCCCCAAAAGAAATAATTTGATTATTTTTATCCTGTTTCTCTCTACCACTCAGAAGAAAATGCTTATCTTTTCACAGAAACCACTTTTAAATTAGCTGAATGCTCAAGCATGGACACGACAGAAAGTTTTCTTTAAAAATATGTATGTCACACACATATACTCACTGCTCTGTGAAAATTAGCTTTCCATTTGGTGTAGATGCTCTTCTGCAGTGAAAGTGTTTCCTGTTCAACCTCTTACAAGATCATTGCATCCCTACATCTTACTTTATTCAGATCTGACTATCCCCCAGAAAATGGACAATTTAATAAAAGAGGATGATATGAATCACCCAGGGACAATTTGCATTATCTGTAGATAATTCATTATGCACATATTTCTAGTGAGATCCTGAAATCAGCAGGGCTCCTTAATCAGAGATTTTCAAATTTGGTCTGTAATAACTGAAGACTTGACCCATAAATCAGCAAACAGACCAGCAGGCTCGCCACATGCTTCACATTTCTTCTTGGGAGAAAAAGACAGTTATCCTGAGGCCACAGAAGAAGGGAAAAATGGACATGAAAAGATGCGGGAACTTTATAGCAAAGTATAAAAAATTGCAGCATTATCTTAAAAGTGAACTCGTGAAAAGAAGACAATGAAAACATTTGAAATCAAGTTAGGTGTTGTGTACAGAGAGAGACGTTTTAAATGTTTACAGGAACAATTTTGTCAACCAGCCCTGCCTCCCATTTCTAATAAAATTGTCCTGAACTTGAACATTTCTTTCATGTGACCAGTTTTACAAATTAAATTTCTAATATGGAAGACATGAGTAATGAGGCCAACTGTAACAATGAAAAGATCTAGTCATAGACTTGGAACAGAAGGTGAAGGGATTAGCCAAAGAACATATATGCATAACCCATAGGTACAGACAACAGTGTGGTGTTAGCCAGAGGGAAGGGGAGGGAAGGACTGGGTGGAGGTGGGCAAAGGGGACAGAAAAGGACATCTGTAAGGGGGGAAGATAAGTCAACAATCAAATACAGTTTTTAAAAAAGACCTATGTTATTGCTAGTATATCCTATTTTAAAGTTCACCATATGTATTATTTAATAAAGATCACTAGGTTTTTCTTATGGGAATATCATGTGGTTTTTATGAATTTAGTATATAAACTTAGATAACTGATTCCATTTATTTTTTATTTGTAAAGAAAGCAAAGTATTGCCCTAGCTGGTTTGGCTCAGTGGATAGAGCATCGGCCTGAAGGGTCCCAGGTTTGATTCTGGTCAGGGGCACATGTCTGGTTTCCTGGCTCGATCCCCAGTAGAGGGCGTGCAGGAGACAGTCGATCAATGATTCTCATCATTGATGTTTCTCTCTCTCCCTTTCCCTTTCTCTCTGAAATCAATAAAAAAAAAATTAAAGAAATAAAATTATGAAAGAAAAATAAAGCTATACATGGGGACAAATGTTAAATAGAATATTTTGGTAATCATTTTGCAATATATACAAATATTGAATCATGATGTTGCACACCTAAAACTAATATAACGTTATATGTCAGCTATACCTCAATAAAAAATAAGGACTTGTATTTTAATCAGTACAAGTAATGTTAATAAAAGGATCAAGTTTATCTTCTATTTCTGGTATCTTTCCTTACCCGACTTCACTGGAACCTCTCGGTTATTGTGCTGCCCACTTCCTACTCTTTAGCTTTAATTTCCTCCACCTCCCATAGTAAAGAGCTGCACTATATTAAGGACGCAATATTGATCTCATAGTGCAGTGTGAGGCTAGCAAGAACTCCATGGGATAAAGCCCCAGAAGACTGGGGTTCAAATCCTAGTGCCCATTAGCACTGGGCAGTTGATGCCATTGATGCAATACCCTTTCCCTTGCTGGTGCTCTCATCTTTCAGCTGCTGGAAGTGGAGGCAGCTAACAGCACACAGCCATCGTCTGCTCTAGGACATTGCTTTCAGACAAATGGGAGCCCCTTCTTCCAGGAGTTTAACACTCCCCCACACTCCCAGGGGCCACTGACACAGTGTACAAAAGGCCAACCTTCTCAAGGTGGGACTGATTCTGTAGTACTATTTATGTCCCAGGGCTTCCCTGAGATGGGCTTGAAATCAGACTCTAGTCAAGACCACATCCTTGTTGAACACTATTTCCCCTTCTGAGAGCACTTGCTCAATAAGCCACCTGAACAAGAATCTTGGCTTCCAGCTCTGGTCCTAGGGAACATGACTTAAGATGGAGTGAGACCCTGGCCACTCGCTTAACATGTCTGTTGGTAGTTCCCTCACATGTGACATGAAGATGACAGTGCACCAGCTCACGGGTTTGTTGCACCAGTTAAATGACAAAACATGTGCAAAACCCGTTAATTAAAGTGCTATGTGAATTTAAAGGATTATTGTGATAGAATGTAAATGTGAGACAGTGTGCATGACTTTTCCCATAGATGGAGTGGTGGGGAGTGTAACTCCTTAATAAAAAAGCCTCTTCACTTGGCCTCTGGTCCTCCTCTTACCCAATATGGTGTCTGTTGCTGGTTCCTACTGCTCTGCCAGCCTCTCAATGCAGAGGGAAAAGCACAGGCCACCTCTTTCAGTTCCAGCTACATGTTGAGGTCCTCCATAAACATGGTGAGGACTTCAAGCTCTAAATCTCCAGTTCTGACCACCTTCTAGAACTCCAGCCTCACTTTTCCTAGTGTCTATGTGGCAACTCCGTGTGGCTGGCAGACATCTGCCCTCACAGGGCCAAAGCAGTACTCTTGACTCCTATGTCCCTCCAATTGGCTTCCCCCCAATCACCTTTTTACACCCACCTTCCTCAACTCAGTAAATAGCATTGCCTTCCAGAGAGTTGCTCAAGTCAAAAGTCTAGGAATTATTCTTGATTCCTTTGGTTATTTTATCCTTTATATCCAGTCCATTAGTAAATTCTCCCAACTCTTCCTCCAATTTCTATTTCTCTCTATCTCCACTACCACAGATATAATCCAAGTCACCATCCTCTGTTACTTGAACCACTGGGCCCTGACAATCCAATCTCCTTTAAAATATCAGTGACCCACTTAAAACCTTCAAATGGCTTCCCACTGTTCTTAGAACAAGCTGTCTCTCTGTGTCTCTGCCTTTCTCTCCCACTCCCTCTCCCTCTCTCTTCTCCCCTTTTCTTTCACCTTTTCTCCCTTCCCCTTCGCTCCTTTTCCTCACTCCTCCTCCTCCTCCTTTTCTTCTCTCTCTCTCTCTCTCTCTCTCTCTCTCCTTTCCCTTTCCCTCCTTCTTCTCCCACCTTATACACACACTCACAAATACTAGTACTATAGCCTAGCCAAATCGCTTTCTTTTTGTCCTTTGAAAATGCCGAAATAGTTCCCTTATGGCCTTTGCATTTGTCGTATCTTCAGCCAGGAACATTCTGCTCTAAACTTCCATGGCTGTCTCCTTTTTCTCATTCGAGGTTTGTTTTCCTTTTCCCGGTTTAAAATAGTCATGCGGGCATACACTGTTTTAAATATCACTCTATTTTAGCTTCCTGAAAATCCTTTCTCACTCTTTCTTATTTACTTATTGGTTTGTGCATTATCTGTCTTTCCTACCATTCTAAGGTCCATGACAGTGAGGATCTTGTTTGGTTTGTTCACAGCTGTATCCCAGAGACCTAAAACATTACCAGATACATAGTAAGTGATCACTAAATATAGTTTTTTTAAATTGTTGAGGTATAATTGACATATATTAGTTTCAGGTGTATGACATAATGATTCAATATTTGTATATATTGTGAAATGATCACGACAATAAGTCTAGTTAACATCTGTCACCACACATAGTTATAATGTTTTTCTTGTCAAATACAGTTTTAGATGACTAGAGTAATGGATTAATGAATGAATAAATGGAGCACTGGACCAAAGCTTGGGTTCCAAATAAACTATACCACTTCCTACCAGTGAGACCTGGGGCAAGTTCACTGGCATCTTTGATGGAGCTTGCTAGACTGGTGAAAGAGGTAACTGGGGTTTTAGCCTCTCTGAGTGCAGTGAGGCCTTTAAACCTTCTTCTCCTGGGTCCTAGTCTCATTCTGCAGCACACATGGTAAAAGCTTAACCATGGGGTAAGGTGGCTGTTTTGTGCATGTCTCAGCCTATGTAACCAATGTTGTGGTTGGACCAGTTCTTGCTATGATTACCAGATACCCTTCAGCAATAATCATCAGGAAACTTTGAAAAAAATAAAGGTTTATTATTCACAGGACCTGGAAATTACACAGCACACACACCTGGGGCTACACAGAAAGGCTGTGGGGAAAGAAGGGGCCATTCTGTTTTAATTGGGGGGCAGGGCCTAGTGTTTCAAGGGATCACTCTTTATTGGTGAGTTTAAAATATAAGAGCAGACATTTAAAGTTCTCTCTCTCTCTCTCTCTCTCTCTCTCTCTCTCTCTCTCCTGCTCTTCCTCTCCCTTTCCCTCCTTCTTCTCCCACCAGGATTTCAAAACAAAGGAGCCTCGTGGAGGATATGGGGGCCTGGCTAGTGCTCTCTGGCTTCCTGGTTCTTCTAGTTGCCAGGCTGGCCCTGTGTTTATTTGAGATAGCTCTCTTGGAGTGGGTGCCTCTTTGAAATGGATGCCTTGACAATCAAAGTTTAAGTCAGGCACTTGATTACAAAAAAGAAAAGAAAAACAACTGCCAGGGCTTACAGGACAGTGACCAATCATTCTTGCGCAGGACTGTGGGTGATCTGGCACAGGAGACTTTTGTGCTGAAACTAGGTTAGTCCTAGGCAAAGCAGGACAGTTGTCACCCTCCTATGGGGCATGGTGGAACACCTCCAACAACGCAGCTTGGAGCACCACGGAGGAACCTCAGGAGAAAAGCAGCATTGGAGTGGCAAGAGGGGTTTAGTAGGAGCCTGACAGGGTGTGAAGCTAAATGGAAATGTCCTTGGACAGGCTTTAATCTTGGGCAGCTTTATTGTTACTACTGGTGTTATTATTTTACCTTTTCATTTGGAAAAAGTTTCAACCAGAGTTATCAGCAAGAAGAGTACTAAGAAATTCCATTTTTAAACCCGGATTGAACAATTGTTGACATTTTGCCATGTGTACTTTAGTCTTCTCTCTTGTCTCATTTTTTTTCTGGACCATTTGACAGCGGACTACATGTTTATGCTTCTTAAGCCCTTAATATTTCAGTGTATATATCCTAAGAACAAGGATATTCTCTTACATGGCCATAACACAATTCTCACATTTAGGAAATTTAACATTAATGCAATACTTTGATTTAATCAGCAGTGTCTATTCCAAACAAGTCAATTGTCCCAATAGTGTCCTGTGTAGTAAAAAAAAAAAAAAAAAAAAAAAAAAACACCCAAGAGAAAGCCAAAAAAGAAAGAAAGCTTCCGTTTCAGCATCCAGTCAGCAACATATTATTCAGAGATGCATCATGTGTGATTAAGGGGGGAAAAAAACCCTATGAAGCGAATGAATTAATTATCAATACAAAATCCAGGATATTAGTCACCTGAGGGTTCAGGGACAGGATCTCCAGGGAGCTTCTAAAGTAGTGGTAATGTTCTATTTCTGAAGTTGGGTAGTAGGTCTCTGAGTGTGCATTTTATTATTATTCTTTAATTTTTGTGTGTACATTTTATACCCTTGTGTGTATAATTTATGTGTATGACATATTTCATAATAATTTTTCAAATTAATGGGCATAACCATATATAAATCTTATATGTAACTCCTGTACCACTATATAGGAGTTATACAATATGTAACAACAAACATTTTTATAGGATGAGGTAAAAGAAAAGAAATATTCTTTTAATATGGTTCCAAAAAAACACCCTTCAGCTATCTATATATATAAAAGGCTAATATGCAAAGTGTCCCCTCAGGAGTTCAACTGGGAAACCAGGAGTTCGATTGCTCGCTATGACATGTGCTGACCACCAGGGGGTGGTGCAGAGTGAAGGAAGGTCCCGGCCGGCAGCTGGAAGGCTCTGATTGGCCCTGATCGCTGGCCAGGCCAAGGGACCCTACCTGTGCATGAATTTCGTGCACCGTGCCTCTAGTTGAATTATGAAAGTTTCACTGCATGTTTGAACACTTAGCTTGTAATGTCTTGCTAATCATGAGAGTTTCATGTTAGATTATTTTTCAAGACAAATACACACTTAGTGTGATGCATATTGTTAATGACAGTGGGTTTCTATTAATTTTTCAAGTAGTCTTCTTTAATAATTTCAATGTTTTGTATAACTTCTTGTTATATTTCATAAGATTGTCACTATATTTACTTCATACTATAGCTGGTGAGGACCTAGTTCTAAGTGTAGGAGTGTCAGCTCCTCCATTTACTTGTATTAGGCTTGTGTTGCATAATTAGTATTTTTATCCATTTGAGGATTCTTTGTAAGAATCTCTTGAAGCCCTTATCAGTGTCTCAAGAGTTCATTTAAACTTCTTAATATAATCTGTAAATCTTTTCAACTAGGCTTACAAAAACTATAATTGTTTCTATTACCTACTGCTGTATAACTACCCAAACTGTAGGAGCTTAAAATAATTTAGTAGTATTATTAAATATTAAAATTTTGTGAATCAGGAATTTTGACAAGGCACAGTGGGAACAGCTCATCTTTGCTTCATGAGGTTTGGGCCCTCACCTGGGATAACTTGATTGTCTGGGAGTTGGAACAGTAGGGCCAGCCAGGTATTTCTCTCTCCATACAGTCTCTCCATTTGGCTAGCTTGGGCTTCCTCACAGCCTGGTTATCCAAAGGTTCTAAAAATATAATGCAGAAGCTGTTAGTCATTTTTTTGGCTAGATCCATAATTGGCATAGTGTCACTTCCACCACAATATTGGTGAAATAAGTCACTAAGGCCAGCCTACATTCAAGTAGCAGGACAATTAGATTCCACCTCTCAGGAATAGAAAATATTTTGCAGTCATATTTAGTCTTCCATAGAAATATATCACCCAAAGGGGGCCATTACAAACCCTGTAGAACTCCAAATCTTTCCCCAAAGGTGGGATGTGGAGGTCTCATACTGACCCAGGAAAGAAACCAGTGTTAGTTACTTATTATATAATAAGAAAAGCTTGTTTCCTTTATTTTTTTTGACAAAAAATACAATTAGAAATTCCTGCATCCCTGTGGGACACCCACTCCTTTCTAAGTATAGGCAGGCATTATAGATGCTTGAAAGAGACAATGATCAAGCTGAATTGAAAGATGCAAATTGGTGATTTGCTATGGCTCCACAACCCATGCAGCTGGGTTGCAGAAATTTGAACATTTAAAGTAAATGCTTTCAATTGGCTTCCAAATGCCAGTCTCTTGTTTTCATCACTCAGTGGCCTGGCTTAGAGTGCTGGCCTGGCTGCTAGGTGCAGCTTTAGCAGTCCTGCTGCACACTCTGACAGGTGGATGGGTTACTTTCATGGAGCCAGAGGCCCCACAGCTGCTAACAGTAATTATACTTGTCAGCAATGCATTACCCTCAGGAAACTCCTGCTGCTTCATTAGGGCTAATTGCCAATAGGCAGTGCAATTTCCTAGAAGAGGAGGGGACATAAACCCGCAGGGAGTTGACAGAACAGCTGTGTGAGTTCAGAGAAGCCAGATGTGGCCATGTGCCATTAAAGTGTAGCTGAGGGCTGCTGAATTCATTCAACCCAGTCCTGGGAACAGAAGAACATAAAGAATTTGGTGAAGTAGGCCAAACTCCTCTCCATCTTATGCTCCTATCAGCTTTTGTGAAAAAATATGAGTACACTTTGCTGGACTGCCAACTAAAAAAATAATCCTCTATTCTGAAAATATATTTCTTAACTTATATAGGACTTGCATTTAAAGAATTTCCCTATAGTGAGCTCCTTTCATTTATCCAGTCAGGAAATATAAACCTACTATATGTCTGGATCTGTGCCTGGTGGGAGCCAGATCATATAAAGCAGTGGTTCTCAATCTTGGCTGCACATTAGAATCACCTGGGAATCTTTTTAAAATCCTGATTTCTGGGCCTCATCCTCTGGAAAGTCTGTTTCTTTGTTACTAATGTTGTGGCCCCACCCCACCCCATAACAAAGAAACAGAATTTCCAGAGGATGAGGCCCAGAAATCAGGATTTTAAAAAGATTCCCAGGTGATTCTAATGTGCAGCCAAGGTTGACAACCACTGATATAAAGAGTCTTGTGAGTCAAAGTAAGGACTTGGGCTTTTAATGTGAAATGAAAACCACAGAAGCAGAGAATTACCCTGATCTTACATTTCAAAGCATCAGTGTGTTTACTATGTTGACAACAGACTAAAAGGGAGCAAAGGTGGAAGCAAGAACACCCATAGGGAGGCCACTGCAATAAGCCAGGTGAGAGATGATGGGGGCTCAACCAAGGTGGTCATGAGGAGGTGCTGGGAAGTGAGAGGAGTATGTATATATTTGGAAGGTAGAATCAGCAGAATTTCCTGATGGACTGAATATAGAGTATAAAAGAGAGGAATAGAGATGGCTCCAAGGTTTGGGGCCTAAGTAACTTTCCAATGGATCAAGTTGCCATCAACTAAGATGAAAAAAGCCAGGAGCAATAGAATGGGAGGAAATCAGGAGTCCAGTTTGGAAGGGTGACTTTAAGATGTTATTTGCCATCCAAATGGAGATGTCAAATAAGCAGTTGGATGTTTGTGCCCAGAGTAAACAGGAGTTGAAGAGAGGCCTAAACTACAGATAAATTTTGGAGTCATTGATATATGGACAGTATTTAAAGTATTTAAAACCCACATGAGCTCATCAAGGGAGTATAGATAGAGGACAGAAAATGATGGGGCACTTCACTGCTGAGAGAGCAGGGAGAAGAGGAGAGTGAGAAGGAACAGCCAGGAGCTAGGAGGAAGCTCAAGAATTCAGACTCTTTGGCTTGGCAGGCGTAGCTCAGTGGTTGGGTATTGACCTATGAACCAGGAGGTCATGGTTCGATTCCAGGTCAGGCCACATGCCCAGGTTGTGGGCTCGATCCCCAGTTGGGGTGTGCAGGAAGCAGCAGATCAATGATTCTCTCTCATCATTGATGTTTCTATCTCTCTCTCCCTCTCCGTTCCTCTATGAAATCAATAAAACATTTTTTAAAAAAATTCAGAGTCTCAGAAGCCACATGAAGGATGTGTGATTAATGGATGATGGGTACTCAACTCTGTCTCATAATACTGACAGGTAGGGTAGCATGAGAACTGAGAGTTGACCATTGGATTGGTGTACAAGAAACTGTCAATATTTACAATTACATTTTAGCAGTTCTCTCTGTCTCAATCTTCAATATCAGTAAAAATAATTTTACCATATTGATTTGGGAAAAGGTATGCTTTTCCTTACAGAGTAATCTAGTTTTAATATTCTTTTAAAAATAATAAATAATGAGAGTAGAAAGTAAAAGCCCCTTTTAATTAGGATGGGGGTTAAGGTATAGTAGAGATGAGAGATGTGTTAGATAAGTTAGTTGAATAAGAATGGCCCACTTGTCCAGTTTCTGATATAATTTTGATAATAGCTCCTTATAATAAACTTCTTGCTATAGCCTCTACCTCTTCACATTTACAGAATGTCTCTCTTAGCACTTCCCCGATACTCCCAGTTTGTCTCAGAACCTTCAAGGCCTTCTCAATCCAAAGTTGAAATACTGCTTCTGAGTGAAATGTATAGCAGAGTGGCTACGAGCTTGGATTCTCAAACTACACTGCCTGGGTTCAAATCCTAGCTCTACCTCTGTATTAGCTGGCTGTCACTAGGTTATGCTGCCTAACAAACAAATGTGAATTACAACAATGAATCAGTATTCCCCCTTCATTTAATGTGGGTGGGTATAGATAAACCGCTTTGACTATGCTCCCAACTCTGGGTTATGGTAGGGTCTAGTTTATGTGTCTTCTTGACTAAAGGAGCAATCTTGACCTGAGAAATATCTGTTTTAGTGGAAGACAAAAGAGACTAAGACATACTCTGCAAACACTCTTACAGCTTCTGCTTAGATGTCATGTCCATTCATATCCCTCTGGCTAAAGTTAGTCACATGGTATGGTTTCTGCCATCAATTCCTCCTTTCCTGTATGTACCAGTGTGTGATGCTCCACCCATCAAAAAGCAGGGCTTGTTTCTAATCCTCTTTCATCTGCACTGGCCTTGTGAACTTGCCTTAATCAACAGAATGTGTCAGGCCTTTCAAGCCCAGGTCTTAAGAAGGCTGGCAGCTTCCACCTCCTCTGTCTTCGGAGGCAGCTGGCATGCTGAAAGGAATCCCAGATGGACTAAAAAATGAATAGAATCCATGGGAAGGGAATTCCTGAGGACATTCCAGCCTTAGGTAGGTCCCAGTTGATGTGGCTAGAAGATGCCCCAAGTTAAACCAGCAGAATAACCTCCTACTGTGCCCCAGCAAAACCATAGAATCATGAGAAATAATAAAGTGATGTTTTAAGCCACGAACTTTTGGGGTAGCGAGTTTTGCAACAATGGATACATGAAGTATATTGGTCAAGCCCCAAATAAGTGTAGCAGGGAAGTACCCTTCTCCCACGAGAGATAATTCAATATTTTTGAGCAATGGTACAATTTATTTTAATTTTATTTTATTGTTTAAAGTATTACAAATAGCAGTACATATGTCTCCTTTTTGTTTCCCCCGGCCTCCCCTACCTGCCCCCACACAAACATGCCCTCACCACCCGCCCCCCAGTGTCCTGCATCCATTGGTTATGCTTATATACATGCATACAAGTCCTTCGGTTGATCTCTTACCTCACTCCCAACCCTCCCCTGCTTTCCCACTATAGTTTGACAGTCTGTTCAATGCTTCTCTGCCTTTGTATCTATTGCCAAATCTTAGCTATTGAGCAATGGTACAATTTAGTGCACTCTTTCAGATACACTGTGAACTACTTCAGGGCTCTGTGCCGCTCCTGCTTATCTGTAAATGCCAATGATTTTAAACTGTAACCATCTCATTAGATTGTTGTGCGGGTTAAGTAAACAGGGTTAAAGAAATAAATGCATGTGATGCATTCAGACTTGGAACAGAATGTTAGATATGTTTCGTTCCATCCCTAATAGGTCTGTTTCTTGCTGCTATTGCCTTAGTGGCACCCATCAACTGCCATTTGGAAGCTGTGACCCTTGCCCCAGTCCAGATCTCTGCAGGCCACAGCTATTTCTCAAGGAAGGCCAATACCACTGACAATAGCTGACTATTTAACTCTAACCACGTTTTACATTCACATACTTAGTTATTGTCCCCAAAGCACCTTCTTGTGTGTGAGAAATTAGTTCTTTTTAAAAATATATATTTATATTGACTTCGGAGAGGAAGGGAGAGGGAGAGAGAGATAAAAAATCAATGGTGACAGAGAATCATTGATTGGCTGCCTCCTGCATGCCCCACACTGGGGATCGAGCCCCAACCCAGGCATGTGCCCTGACTTGAAATTGAACCGTGACCTTCTGGTTCATAGGACGACACTCAACCAATGGCCAGGCAATTCCACCCTTTTTTGGATACCTTCAGCAATAAGGCACTCAGTATTTCACCCTTTCCATTTTTAATAGGTTCCAACATTAAAAGCTCTCATATTTATTCTTGCTTTTCCAATATTTAAAGGTAGCTTTATACCTTTTCTTCAACTTTCACAGTGACACAGCCCCTAAATTGAGCTAAAAACACCCAATCTTTTATTCATTCTAAATGTAATATTGTTATCAATATTGCCAATATGACTCCAAGATTCATAACTATTTAAAATGGTTTCTACATATAGACTGGCTCAGAATATAGTGGACCATTTCTTCTTATTTTGGTTCAAGCATTTCATGGTTGAAATCATCCTAAATGCCTTGGTCATCTTAACTGTTTGCTTTATATTAAACCTTTGTGTCCATAGAATGTTTCTGATCATGATTACTCTATGGCCTTACAGCTAAATCTGAGGGATGGTGAAAGCAGGTTAAGCCGCAAGCCCTTGTGATTTTATATCATTTCTTGAGATTAAGTACAGAGTTACATGACTTAATGATTTGCATTTTAATTTATCAAAATTTAGAACGTCCTTCAAGCCCAGAGCCAAAAGTGGAGTTTCAAGCTTACAGGAAACCAAACAGTTCTATAATCATTTAAATAAAATTTCTGGCACTGTACTCATGTGAACAAGAACATTATATTAATATATTATTGTTATGCCATTTGAAATATGGATGTTTCCTGGCAGGTAGGCTACAAAAACAACAGATTATACCTAAATATTTTACCACTTCTTGGAGAAAGCTGATTTCTTTCATTTACATCCTGAATATTTGTTTTATATAAATAGATTTTTATTCCATTCAGTTGAAATAATTTGGAAGTTATCGGATATGCTGAAGAACTTGGTTTCTAAACTTTTAGAAAGATCCAAAAAGTCTCAGATCACCACATTATAATCAATGATCAACATTTATTCATTATAAAAGTGAAAACAAATATATACTCCTTTGAAAAATTATAAAACATAATTAAGTCTATATTTCTAACTAAATTTTTTTCAAAAGTAGGGGGACTCGAAAATATAGGATATCACCCAATGGGTCCATGGGTTAACCTGAAAAGAAGGAAACATCCATTGAGCTATCAGCTGTCGATGTACACATTTTTTCGGGACACCGTGTGTGTGTGTGTGTGTGTGTGTTTTAATTTTTTAAAAACATTTTCTTGATTTCAGAGAGGAAGAGAGAAGAGGGAGAGAGAGATAAAAAATCAATGGTGACAGAGAATCATTGATTGGCTGCCTCCTGCATGCCCCACACTGGGGATCGAGCCCCAACCCAGGCATGTGCCCTGACTTGAAATTGAACCGTGACCTTCTGGTTCATAGGACGACACTCAACCACTGAGCCACGCCGGCTGGGCACCAGAGCACCTTTTGTCAGGACAGATCTCTAGCCTGGACCGCACACTGTTATCAGAAAAAAACTCTCATCTACCCACATGTAGGGCCTAGCAGTGGACCCCTATCACCTATCCAGGCTTCTTCTCTGTGGTGAGTCCCTTTGGGGCTTTTAATGTCTGTCCCACTGACAAACCTTCATCGGGACCATTTCAAACCATTAAAGAAGTGTGCTAGATGTCACAGTCTCTTATCTCCCAAGAGGTTCTTTGGTCCCTAGGAAACCATCTACCCCAGAAACAGCTCTGTTTCAGTTTTTTACTATAAGAATGTGTGATTTATAACTAGGAAACAATAAATCAAAGGAGAAAACCTGTGGGCTTTCTTTTAAAAATCTCCAAGTGATGATTTTTTCAAACTTAAGTTTTTTGTTTTTATATTTTTATTGATTTCAGAGAGAAAGGGAGAGGGAGAGAGAGACAGAAACATCAATGATGAGAGGGAATCATTGATGCCTCCTGCATGCCCCACACTGGGAATGGAGCCCACAACCCGGGCATGAGCCCTTGACTGAAACCAAACCAGGGACCCCCGAGTCCACAGGCCGATGGTTTATCCACTGAGCAAAACTGGCCAAGGCAAAGTTAAGTTGTTTCTGTTTGTTTGTTTTTATCAAATTCCCTGTAATTCATGACATGTTAAGTTGACATTGGAGTCCCAACTTACTGAATTAGAAGAAAGCCCAATTTTTTTTTTGCCAAGTATTTTTAAGAATCTTTAGAAAATGCTTATCAGCATCTTTGAATCCATCTTCATAGTCCCTGTATTTTACCTGAAGAACAAATCTTCCCTTTGCATGCTTAGGCCCTGAGCAGAACAGAGCCACAGGTTCCCATCCCCTGTGCAAACTTGCTCTTAACTATAGGCAGCTGTTTGAAAATGTAGGTTTTATTATCATTCAGGCACTACATAGCGAAGCCCATAGATCAGAGCCCAAACTATCTGAAAAGATAGTTTGTAACTCACAGATCCCAAGAATAGGGGACATGCGTCACCATGCAGGGTCACACTGAGAAGAAGCAGGCTTGATCAGGAGGCAGAGGGAGCCAGGTGGAAAAGGTGGGCAGAAACTTTATTATGGCTTCCATGGGAAGAAACAGGCAAGACAGAAAAAGCAGGCTTAGAATTGGCTAGTTTCGCCCAGCCAGCGTGGCTCAGTGGTTGAGCATCGACCTATGAACCAGGAGATCATGGTTTGATTCCCAGTCAGGGCACATGTCCGGGTTGTGGGCTCGATCCCCAGTGGGGGATGTGCAGAAGGCAGCTGATCAGTGATTCTCTCTCATTGATGTTTCTATCTCTCACTCCCTCTCCTTTCCTCTCTGAAATCAATAAAGAAAAAAAAATGAACAAAAACAGAACCAGAGACATAGAAGCATGAAACAGACTGTACAACCTATGAGGGAAGGCAGGGGGTGAGGGGGTAAGAGGTCAACCAAAGGATCTGTATGCATGCATATGAGCAAAACCAATGGACACAGACAGCAGGGGGGTGGCAAGGGCTTGTGCTTGGGGGAGGGGGTGATAGGATAGATGTCAATGGGGGGAAAAGGAGTCTCATGTAATACTTTAAACAATGAAGAATTGGAAAATAATAAAAAACAAAAGAATTGGTTAGTTTGAATAAGTTCTGCAGGCTCTGGGGTGAAGAGGCTGTCCTGAGGTGTCTACTATCTGGCCCTGGGGTGATTAGGGCAGAGGAATATTGGCCTGGTGTGTAAGAAGGAGGTGGGGGGCCTCTGGATGCTTCATTTGCATATGAGAGGCACACTCTAGGGTGAGCTGTTTGTTATCTCTAGGAATCAGCTAACCATGGCAGGGGCAGTCCCTTCCTAATCAGCTCTCCTCCAGGACCTACTTGCCAGAACATCAAGAACAGAGTCCTGGCCAGAGTGGCCCAGTTGGTTCGTCATGTGCATGGAAAGGTCTCAGGCTCGATTCTGGTCAGGGCATATGCCTGGGTTTCCAGTTGTGGCCTCGATACCTAGTAGGGGGTGTGCAGTGTGCAGGAGGCAGCTGATCCAGGTGAGATGTTTCTCTCTCTCTCCCTCTCTCCTTTCTCTCTCTAAAATCAATAAATACATTTTTAAAATAAGTTAAAATTCTTAAAAAGAAAGAATAGAGAAAATAAGAAGATACAGTTAGGGACCATCCTTATGCATTAGACATGTTTCTACGTCCCTGAACCTCAATGGTGGGGGATGGGGAGTAGGGGAGGTGTGGGTGGGCAGTGGCACACAAGGGGACACACTGTCCAATTCTGCCCACCATAGGGAGTGGGGGTAGGGCACGTGGGTGGGGGCGGGGGTGGAGATGTGGGCAGAGTGGCACAGGGATACACACTGTCCAATTCTGCCCACCATAGGGAGTGGGGGTAGGGCACGTGGGTGGGGGCGGGGGTGGAGATGTGGGCAGAGTGGCACAGGGATACACACTGTCCAATTCTGCCCACCATAGGGAGTGGGGGTAGGGCACGTGGGTGGGGGCGGGGGTGGAGATGTGGGAAGAGTGGCACAGGGATACACACTGTCCAATTCTGCCCACTAAAAGCACAGGCCCTCAAGGCAGAGTGCCCCATTGTTTCTTTTTCTGAACTAAGAACTGAACTTATACTATTATGGCATTTCTGAGCCTCTTTGTAATTTATTGTCCCTTTTTCTGTTTCCATGAGGTGGGAACAGTGACTTCCTATTCACCTTTGCATCTCCAGATACACACAATACTAATTAATACTTAAATATTTGTTAAATAATTTAGCTAATGAATTAATTAGGGAAATAGGACATCTGGAGAAAATATTACGTGAGTAAAGGTGTATAATTCTCTCTCCACTGCTTATGATCCTTGGAATTTTACCAGCCAAATTTTAAATAGAAGAAAAGCTGTTTCCTAAAATTAGTGGTACCTTCCTTCCTTGGGCCATGGCTAATTTTTCACAGCTTTATTCATAGATAACTTACACACTACGATAAAGTTCACTGATTTAAAGTGCACTAAGTCAATGATGTTTAGTATATTCGCAGAGTTGTGCACCAATCACCATAACCATCCCTAGAAATACTCAGAGTACTTGGTAAAAAAACAAACAAACAACAAAAACAAACAAACAAAAAGAATACCCTCAGGCTTTCTTCCAATTTAGTAGGTGGGGACTCCAACATCAACTTAGCATGTCATAAATTACAGGGAATTTGACAAGCAATCTTAAGTTGGCATAATTAAGTAAGATTGCATGTTTAAATATCAAGACACCACTGGGAGGATTTTGTTAAAGCCCTCACATTTTTCTCCCTTGATTCACTGTTTTCTAGTTATAAATAATACCTTCTTACAGTAATAAAAGTTAAAAGCTACACATAATATTCTGAGAGGGAGGAAGAAAAAGGAGGAAAAAAACATGTGAAACTTCCTATCAAATTATAACTACCGTATTTGCCGGCGTATAAGACGACTGGGCGTATAAGACGACCCCCTAACATTTCCACTCAAAATACAGAGTTTGTTATATACTCGCCGTATAAGACTACCCCCTCTTCCGCACACCTTCCACACACCAAATAAAAGGTAAAACAATATCAGATTTGATTTTAACATTTTAATTTATATTCAAATGCTTATGACATGCAGGAAAACTGTCACAAGGCTGTATGTAATCAAACATATACATAAAACAGTGCAAGTTTATTACCGGTAAACATACCGGTAATTCACTAAAGAAAACACACTCTATAGACTGGTACCGTAGATGCTTCTCAGGAACACAGGCAAGCAGCCCACAACCTAGAGGGACTGTCAATGATAGAAGTAAGATAACAAATAGAGGTAGAGAGCAAGTGCCGGGCAAGTCCCTAGCAA
>NW_006297510.1:374386-405876 GCF_000327345.1 Myotis davidii
TGAAGGGGGCTGGCATCGGGAGGCCACTATGGCACGGGGCAAGCACTATGGGCAGTCTATCTGAAGTGTACCTGGCGTATATAAGACGACCCCACTTGGAGGCATATTTTTCAGGGCCAAAAAATCGTCTTATATGCCGGCAAATACGGTAATTATCACTTCAGGTCCTAGCAAAGCTCTCTCTCCCCATACTTGGTACAACATAGAGCTGTTTCTGGGGAGGAGATGAGCAATGTCCCCAGGGATCAAAGAATCTCATGGGAGAAAAGAAACTGATCTCTGTCCCACTTCCTTCATGGTTTGAAATGGTCCCAAGGGAGATTTGTCAGTGGGAAGGACTGCATTTTAGGAAAAATAGACGGGAAGGAAGGTGCATTAGGAAAGCTAGTAAGAGAAATGTAGAACAGAAGAAGTAAAGGAGAAATGAGTCTGAATATATATATTCCCCATAAATGTCGAGAGAAAGCTTGAGGGAGGAATAGGTTTTTTTTTTTTAAAAAAAGGCAATGTATAAATGGAAATGTGCATACATCAGTGGTGGGAATGAAAAATGGTGCAACCACTATGGAAAACAGTCTGGTGGTACCTCAAAAGGTTAAACGCAGAATTACCAATTGACTCAACAACCAAAGGACTCAACAATTGCACATCTACAGGTATATGCTGCCAAAGAACTGAAAATAGATATCCAAACAAAAGCTTGTACCTCAAGTATGTCAAACTCCTGGCCCACAGGTCGCATGTGGCCCACAATAAATATTTTTGCAACCCAGCCAATATAATGGTATTTAAGAAACATTTTAATAAAAATTTCAAAAGTTGCCCTAGCCAGCTTGGCTCAGTGGATAAAGCATCAGCCTGCAGACTGGAGGGTCCCAGGTTCAGTTCCAGTCAGGGGCATGTGCCTGTGTTGCGAGCTCGGTCCCCAGTGGGGGGTGTGCAGGAGGCAGCCAATCAGTGATTCTCTCTCATCATCGATGTTTCTGTCTCTCTCTCCTTCTCCCTTCCTCTCTGAAATAAATAAAGAAATATATTTTAAAAATTTCGTAACTTAAATTTTACATTATCCTGTTATACATAACTAGATGCCCGATGCAAGCAATTCATGCACTCGGGGGATGGGGGGGAGGCAGCCTGTCCTGTACCCTCTCACAGTCTGGGAGATCTCAGGGGATGTCTGACTGATGGCTTAGGCCTGTAAGCCAGCAGTCGGATATTCTTAGCGCTGCTGCAGTGGCAGGAGCTACCACCGCTGCGCTCCCCAGCCATGAGCCTGGCTTCTGGCTGAGTGGTGCACCCCCTGTGGGAGTGCACTGACCACCAGGGAACAGCTCCTGCATTGAGCGTGTGCCCCCTGGTGGTCAGTCTGCATCATAGCGACCGGTCAGTCCACTGTTAAGTCAATTTGCATATTAGTTTTTTATTACATAGGATTATTGATAACAAACTACGTTCACTAATGACTAATTACTATAATTGTGTTGCATTCATTTCCCTTATGCGCCTTATGCGCAGGCGTGCCATTTCTCTCCACTAATACCAGCAGCGAATATTTTAGCAGTGGATTGCCATGTCATTAGTCTTGTACTGACTGGTTTGGTGTGCACAACAGGAACTATTTTGCTTTTGGAGAACAAGAAAAAGATGCTTGTTTGTGTTACACTTATTAATTTGTGCAGTTATTCAATGTCTGACAAGTTAATGTTCAAGAAAAAATATTAATTTTTATTAAAATGTTCTATTATTTTATGTTAACGATGACTCATTTATTTCAGCCCTTTGTATTCAGCATGTCTCTATCAAAATAAACCTATGTTTCTATGAAAATTGAAGCTTTTGTTTTTTTGCGGCCCACACAAACTTAAACCTTGTTTATTTGGCCCATGTTAGCCTTTGAGTTTGACATGCTTATTGTACACCTAAGTTTACACAACACTATTCCCACTAGCCAAAAGGTGAAAACAACCCAAATAAATGGACATTTCATATAAATGAAATAACATATTATGTGGTCTTTTTATGACTGGCTTCTTTCATTTATTACAATATTGTGAAGATCTATTCATGTTGTAGCATGTATGAGACCATCATTGCTTTTCATAGCTGGATAATATTCCATTGTATGTGTATATCACAATTTGTTTATTCATTCATCTTTTGATGGTCCTTTGGGTTGTTTCCATTTTTTGGCTAATTAAAATTTATATGAAATATCCAGAATCGGCAAATCTGTAGAGACAGTAGATTAATGATTTCTAGGGGCTGGGGGTGAAGGAACCAGGGACAAGTGGAGGGCTGGAAGAGTGATTAACTACTAATAAGTATGAGGTTTTCTTTGGGGTGATGAAAATGTTCTAAAATTAGATTATGGTGCTTTTATGGGGAATATACACATATAAAACCATCTCTCCTTTACTCCTTTTGTCCTAGATTTCTCTTACTAACCTTCCTTTAAATAAATTTCCTTCCCTTCTATTTTCCTAAAATGTAGTCATAGAACCTGGCCGGTGTTGCTCCAACCTATGAACCAGGAGTTCATGGTTCAATTCCCGGTCAGGTCACATGCCCGGGTTTCCGGTTTGATCCCCAGTAGGCGGTGTGCAGGAGGGAACCGATCAATGATTCTCTCATCACTGATGTATCCCTCTCTCCCTCTCACTCTCTCTGAAATCAATAAAAAAATTAAAATTATATATATATATGTATATATATATACTGTATATACTGTATATACTGTTGAAATGAGAGGGGAGAAAAAAAGGAATAAGGAAGCAGAAGAATGCTGGAGTAAGGACTACAGCATCTTCCTCCCCTGTCCACTGTGTTGCCTTTCTCAGTTTTGGATTCTCTGAAAGCAAAGCTTGAGATGGGGGTGCAGGTCGTTAATTTGAGAGGGGATCCCAAAGTGCATGAGTGAAGGTTAAAGAAGTATAAGATATGGAAGAATAAATAACCAGTGTAAGGGAGCTTTAGTCAGCTTGCAGGGACTAGATTGCATGCAGACCACTGAGCAGCCTATAGAAGACCTTCCGGAACTTTCCATCTGACAGTTTGGAGTTTTTATCTATGAACTCTTGTTCCCCATTGCTTAAGGGTGGCTCCCTGAGATGATAACTCACGGGCAGTGCCTTAGTGTGGGTTCAGCGTGTTCATGGCCTTGGAGAAGGCCTGAGACAGAAGAGAGCATCAGTGAGAGGTGAGTCAGTACTGTCCCCACAGCTGCAGCTGAAGTAGGGAGCATATCCCAGATGACAGAGCCATGTGCTGCATGCCCCCTCTCACAAACTATGGGATTCTTTTCAAATTATTTTTGTTGAAGTATAATGTGTATGCAATAAAAGTCACAGATCATAAGAGACAATGATGAATTTTGACAAATGTACATGCCCATGAAAATATTTGAAATAGGAACATTTCCATTATCCTAGGAAGTCCCTTGTGCCCCCTGTAGCCAATCCTTATCCACTCCCCCACCTCTTCTATCTCCATCCCAGTCAAGCATTCTGATCTCTATCAGCATAGATTGGGTTAGACTATTTTAGAATTGCACATAAATTAAATCATACAGTATGGACTCTTGATTTTGGCTTCTTTTGCTCAACAAAACATTCCTGAGATTTACTCATAATGTTGCATGATCAGTAGCTTGTTCCCTTTTATTCCTGAGGAGTTTTCCATTGTATGAATACACCACAATTGTTTATTTGCCTCTTGATGGAAATTTGGGTCATTGCCAGTTTGGGACTATTATGAATAAAAATTATGAACATCCTTGTACAAGCTTTTGTGGATATTTTTTAAAGTCTCTGCATGTGTGGAGTTCTCATATAGTCTCTCTCTCTGTGTGTGTGTCTCATAAATCTTGGTGGAAGATGGAGAAGGAGCCAGGAAGCAGCAAAGGGAAAAGTCAGGCTCTGCTCTATTCCCCAGAAGGCCCACCACATTCCATTGGGAAGCAGGACATTTGCTATAGGGAATGTATTTAATTTGTGAACTTAATGTTGTATAAGAAATAGTCAGGCCCTGACCAGTTTGGCTCAGTGGATGGAGTGTCGGCCTGAGGACTGAAAAGTTCCAGGTTCAATTCCAGTCAAGGGCATGTACCTTGGTTACGGGCAGATCCCCACTAGGTGTGCAGGAGGCAGCTGATCGATGTTTCTCTCCCATCAGTGTTTCTAACTCTCTATCCCTCTCCCTTCCTCTCTGTAAAAAATCAATAAAATATATTTTTTTAAAAAGAAAGAAATAGGATATTTTTTTAAAAAAATATGCCCTTTGTTATCAGAAAATATGCACAACATACGTCCCTAACTCCTACTATATCTTTAACATACACTGCAGGTTTACAGGGCTTTCACTTTCTACTTTTTTTATTTCTGTAAATCGTGAATTTCTTATGAGTATTCATTATTTTACAATCAGAAAAGCAATAAAGATTTTTAAAGTCTGTTCAGTGTGGGTGAATCTTTAAGAACGTGTCTCCTCTCCCGAAAAATCGCCATTATGATAGAACTTAAAGCTCTCAAACTGTATTTATAAACACACATAATATTCATATATGTATATAATATTAGATATATAATGTATATGTATGACTATTGAGAAAAATATTTTAACAGAAAAAAATCTTGAACAGCCTGGAGCTGAGACTAAAGCATCAAATTATGGCCCCATTACCCTCTCCCACAGGAAGTCGCAAAAATATACCCAAATAAGATTAGCATAATAAGGAAATGTACAAATAGCAAAGATTTTTAAATATGAGAATCAAAATATTTTTAAAACCTCTGATTAAATCAGAGAATCTGTGGAACAGGCCATTGAGGATCCAAGTGACTTCTCAGCAAACACTTTGCTCCTGGGTGTTCTTTTAAGCCCAACCCTGCCTTCTAGGTGGTCCGATGGGCCTCTGCATGAATGCCCTCAAAGCCTAGATTTTCCCCAAGATTCTTTTCCTTCACTGCTGCAGTCTCCTAGCCTTGCTGCCTCCCTGTAACCCTCTATTCACGTGCCCCAAGCACTGACTTCTCTTCACTGCTAAGTTTATGACTTATTAACCCTCTGGGAGACAGTTAAAGACCCTGTCCCTCCCTGCAAGGAACTGGTAGAGTTCAGCAGTAGTCCTCCAGAGGCATGTCCCCTGCCTCGGTGGTCTAACCAAAATGCTAGCTTAAATGGTGGGGGTTCTAGATCCTCTGGGAAGAGGGCATTTATGGCAGAGCTATTTAGGGCCGGGCAGGGCTTACAATGACAGCGTGCAAACAATCACCTCCTCTGCTTATGGCTTGTCCTGCCTCCACTATTTACCCACAAGGATAGAGATTCAAAAGCAGAAAATCATGAATAGCAATTTTTTTTTGCTGCCGCTGGCACACAGCTGAGAATTGACTCAGTTCTCACTATGGAGCCAGGATGTGTCATGCTTGGAAAAGCGATTGCAGCAGTTGAGCTGCTCTCATTAAAATCATAAAATAAACGAAAGCAATCAACACTGCATCCTTCGAAGTCTCGAATAAGGCGGTAGCTCAGAAATTGCTAGTAGGCAGAAAGCTGCTTTTTCACACGGGGGAGAAAAGATTTCAGCTCCTAGTCTAATGCTTGAGTGTTGGAATGCGTGCATACCTATCTAATCATATACCTTACTTCTTTGGCGTTGATGTGCACAAACTCATCAGCCTTGATACATTATAAAGCAGCATCTCCCAGCAATTTTCATCTTTGGTATGTACCCCACAGGGTACCTTATGCGTTTTCATGAAATGACATGTGAAAGAATTTTCATAGCCATGCTAGTCATATTAGCCCCAAACCAGAAACCACCAAACAACCATCAATAGGAAAATGAATAAAATATATAGCAATGAGAACGCATGGTCTCCAACTTTACACCCAATATAGTTGGATCTCACAACCATAATACTGAGTGAAAGAAGCCAGGTGCAAGAGTACAAATACTGTAGGATGCCACTTAAATCAAGTATACAAATGTTAATTTAATATGCTGTTAGAAGTCAAGGTAGTGGTTGCCTGTGGAGGCATGCGGTGACTACACAGGAGGCACGAGAGTACTTCTGAGGTACTGGAAATACTGTTTTTTGACCTGGTTGCTGGTTTCATGGGTGCAATCAGATTTTGAAACCTCACTGAGCTGTAGACTTACGATGTGTGTACTTTTTTGCATTTATAATTTAATGAAAATGCATTTGACAGGCATAAAGTTTCAGTTAGGCCAGATGAATAAGCTCTAGAGAGCTGTTGTACAACGTTGTACCTATAGTCAGCAATAATGTATCTTATACTTAAGAATTGGTTAAGGGAGTAGACCTCCTGGTAAGTGTTCTTACCACAATCAAATAAAACTTGTAAAATGTCTTAAATTGTTAGGAAAGATCCTCAGCATCAGACTGTGACAGATGCCTAATGATTGTAAATTGCAGTGAAGGAAATCTAGAAGAGAGGTGAGCGGTTAAGTAGTATAAAGGTGTGTTTCATGGCTAATATCTCTCGAGGAAAGAACTTAGAAAGGTAGAGGAAAGAAAGTGTATCACATTTCAGTATGTCCCTTCTTGGAGAAACCAAGGCAAAAAGATGCCTCACACCAACAGACTTGACTAGCAAAAAGGTCACATGTCAATGCAAGAGGTAACCATCCCATGGAATGTCTTTTCTTCACTAACAGTTATACAGAGTATCATTGTGTTCTTAGTCTAAGAAGCAATGAGGATTTAAAGCATTTTCTTTCCCTTGTTTCTCATGCTGATAACTCCATGGCTCCAAATCCTCACTTAGAACAGGACAAAATGTCTAAGGACTGTGCATAGGATCCCTAAACCCAAGAGAAACCACCCAGATAAATGATGAAGGTTGAGGATGATGGCTGAGAAGAGCTCTGGTGCTGCCTCCAACTGAGGGCACTGGACCAAAACATAAAGGAGGGCAAGTAGGGTCAGCAATGAAAGGGGGTGGGGTGGAGCAAGAAAGGGAGTTTGGGGGGAAAATGACTAGGAAGCCAGCAACTTACCAAATTCTCCTGATAGGCAGGCTCTGGGGCCAACTAACTCCTTGTTGGTGCTGTGTCATCAACATTGTGGTTGAGAGGTGCTCAGGTGAAAGTCCTCAAATACTAGAGAAAGAGGAGACAGGGAAAGTGTTTAGAGAGCCACAAATGTCTTTCTCAGACAATTGCACAGCATTTTATAGATACACAAGAGAAAAATCTCTGAGGAATTTGTGACAAGGATAATGAGAGTCCATTGACTTAACTTCTCCAAAGAACAAAGAACTCCTTGGGGACAAATCGCGTGCTTTTGTAACTCACTGATCTTGTCACCTCTTAAGGTCCCTTTCTCCTAAAGCACTGTTTCTCACACTTCACTTTAAGTGCTATGAATGCCCTGGAGATCCGGTTAAAACACAGATTCTGATTCATGGGTCTGGGCTGGGGCCTGAGAGTCTGTATTTCTAACCATCTCCCAAGCGAAGCTGATGCTGCCGGCCTGTGGACCACGCTTGGAGTGGCAAGGTCTTAAAACAGATTTGTTAGTGATCCGAGAGGCCTGATAGGCTCCTCTTACTTGTGTTTGCAAATTTTATTTGCGTATACACTAATTGTCTCTGGAAGACACAAAGACACTATCAACAGTGTTGTGGAGGGTGGACACTGGCTGATGGAGGACAGAGCTGGGAGAAATACCATTTCCTGTATACTATTTGCACTTTGTGATTCATGAGCCACATGAAGGTATACCCATTCCAGAAATTAAATCAATACATTTACAACAGGGAGGGGGAAAAACAAGAATTCATTTATTGTGTCCGGTTTGTTCCGAGGGATTAAAGCAGGCACCAGTATTAATCTGTCTCCACATTTTGATTCATTCCTTAACTTGGTAAGCAAAGCCAGCTCCATTGTGTGGAGACTTAATTAGTATCTAGGAAGCACTAGGCTTTATCACAAGGGTCCCTCATCTTGTCCTGCAGGTGTTGATGGTGAGCGCTGTCATGGAGATCTGGGGCATTTCAGTGACGAACAGTGATGGAAGGGTGCATATTTCAACACAGGCGTGTGTCTAAGATGCAATTCATCAGCAAGATAAAGACTGTTAACATTACAGCTCCCTCTGTCATGGCTTTTCCAGTGCTAAGCACAATCAAAGCAAAGCTGTTAGAATTAGAAAGAGGACTGACATGTGGCACTACTGGCTGAGCGGGAAATGTTAATTTTGGAAGAAAGGGAATCTGCCCTTTAATTGAACAACTGATTTTCAAATACATTTTCAGATACTGATTCTTTCTTTTTTTAAAGTATATTTTTTATTGATTTCAGAGAGGAAGGGAGAGAGACATAGAAATGTCAATGGTGAGAGAGAATCATTGATCAGTTGCCTCCTGCATGCCCCCTACTGGGGATGGAGCTTGAAACTGGGGCATGCGCCATTGACCAGAATCAAACCCAGGACCCTTCAGTCCACTGGCTGACTCTCTATCCACTGAGCTATACCAGCTAGGACCAGTCACTGATTTCTTGAACTTACTATTTATTCATAAGCAGAAAAGTTGATTGAAAAGAGTGTTTATATTTGGCAGATATTTATTGATATACTTTGTAATGAAGTATAGTACACAAAAAAGTGCACAAATCATAGGTGTGTATCGATTAAGAAAATTTCACAAAGTGAAAACAAACAAGTAAAAAAATCAAGAAAGAGAATATTACCAGACACCCAGAAATCACCCATTATATTCCTTGCCAGTCACTAACACAATACCTTTTTTTTAATTCCAACATTTTTTATGATAGTTTTCAAACATACTGAAAAGTTCATAGCCCTGCACAATACCTATCTTGACTTCTAACAGCATAGTAGTTTTGTGTGGTTTTGAGCATGACAGAATGGAATCATACACTATCGTGCCTTTAAGATTTTAATTAGCAACCTCGTGCTCCCCTTTTCTAATCAGAAAATTGTACATCTTTGTCTCTCCACTTAGAAAGGGTGGCCACGAGTGTCTGGCTGATTAAGTCATTGATCGAAGTACATCCCGGAAACCACTGTGATCTCTTTCAAGCGGGTTGCATGAGAGAACATCACCCCCAAATTACAATGCCTCTCTATAAAAGGACACATCCCAGGACAGCGTCTTTATCTCCATCCTCTTTCCAAGTCATCAATTTTAAATTACCAAGTGACCCAGAGGCACTACAGATTCCAGGTCTGCAATTCTCTTCAGAGTCAGGAAAAAGAGTGGAGAAGATAAATCTTCCGCCTGTCAGCGGACCCTGAAACCACAATATCCCTGTTAACCTCGTTAGGAAGAAATTCCATTCTCTTATACTCTGGGGAGGAGAGGAGATGCAGCCCCTGAAATTAGATTCTCTTCTCTGCTGGCGCAAGATGGGGCAAGACCAGGGGCAACTTCATTTTGGATTTAGCGGGTGACTAAATGGGGTGCCTAAGGGATGTCTTTTGGGTGAGGAAATTCTGGGCAGGGAAGATGTATAAAGTGGCACAAAGAAGACTTGAGAATAAAATGCTATAAAAGCAATTGATGAAGTTGTTGACAGAACTGAGACTTGGAAATCTAGTTATGTCGTATGGATGTCAGAAATTGGTGCTATTTATGACCATACAGAGGATACTGGAGACCAAAAAAAAGTAGCGTCATTACTTTCCCATTTTCCCCCTCACAAAATCTCTCTAACTGAAGTCTACCTCACTCCATGTCAAACCCAGCAAAACTGAGGGGGTAATAATAGCCATGGGGAAGGATTTAAAGAACAAGAGCCCATTTTTATCACAACAGGAGAGGTGAAAGCTTTGTTCTGGGTCCAGAATAAAATCATGATGACTGTAGAATGTAAAGATTTAATACCAAATGTTTACCCAATGCAAAGTCCTTCTATAACATCCATATGTACATTACAGAGCCTGACATCTTGATAAAGTAACATTTCCCATCTTATTTTAGGCCCTCAGAACCAACTGGTGGTGTCATGGGCCGTACAAGGAAGTTGTAGCAACTGGGAAGCTTTCACGGGGTGTCTACTTCACAGTTGGCACAAATTGGGGTATATTCCCTGACCTTAGGGACCTCACCATTGGGATGAGGGGGTAAGCATCGCCTGGAAGTTTGTTAGAAATGCAGAATCTCGAGCCCCTCGCCACTCCTGAATCAGAATGTGCATTGGAATAAGATTCCCAGGTGGTTTACACCCATATTTTAAGTCTAAGGAGCTTTGAGCTTAAATGACACTCTAGCTCAGTTACTCTCAGCCCTGTCTTCACATTAGGACATTCTGGAGAACATGAAAAGTCCTAGTTCCCAGTAGAGTGGTAACTCACATGAAGACCTGGGGTCGGAGCATTCCAGCCACAGGGAAGAGGCAGGGCAAAGGCCATGAGGTAGGAACAGTCTTGCTGTAGGCCAGGAACAGCAAGTAAAGTGGAGCAGCGGAAAGACTCTTGGGAGTTGAGGTAGCAAGAAATGCCATTCAAAAGCAATGGACTATTTAGACTACTGGGACTAGTAAGAATTTTATTCAATGGGAAGCCATTGGTTGGGTCTTGAACAGGGAATAGTTTGTAAGCATTCAGCCCTGAGTGAAATTGTGATGTTTTCTAATTGTTGGGTTGGTTTTTTTACTCCCTTGTTCCCTTACCCCATTAAAAAGCAAAACATAACCCGTACAGTATTAACTGAGAGTAGTCTATTTGATCCTCTTCCAGGATTCTTCTTGGGCTGCTCCCTCTCCCTCCTCCAACAATAACTCTATAAAGTCCTTTTTTACCAAACCCTCACTAATGTTCCTCGGGGAGAAGTCACTTAACATTCAGTTAGATGAGCTCTGAGTAGAGTCTGTGTGCATGGCTCTTGTCCTCATCCTGAAAAGGACCTGCCTCTCTCCTCCCTCAGAAACATAACTCTGGGTGATGGGATGACAGTGCAAAGTCAAAAGAAATGAGGGATGGAGCATGGCTGGTGTGGCTGAATTGTTGAGCACTGACTTATAAACCAGGAGGTCACGGTTCGATTCCCGTTCAGGGCTCATGCCTGGGTTGCAGGCTCAATCCCGAGTGAGGGGAGTGCAGGAGGCAGCCGATCAATAATTCTCTCTTATCATTGATGTTTCTATCTCCCTCTTCCTCTCTGAAATCTAACAAAAATATTTTTTTCAAAAGAAATGAGGGATGGAGAAGGACGGGGTGCAAAGTCTGGGAGATAATTCTCAAAGACTGCCGAATCCGGCAAAGACAGTAAATACCATCCAACACAGTTTTTCCCACTTCATAGATTTGGAAAGTGAGGTTGTTTTATTTGCCACGATGTAGAGCTTACTTGTGGCCAAATCCAATCTAGAACCTAGGCCCTCAGTGAAATCGCCTGTCCTCTAAGGAGTGCTAAACCTGCTATTTATGAATATAGTTTGCCTCCAGACAGCTTGACACCATCCCACCCCGAGCCTATAGTGTGGATGTCTGGCCCTGTCCCTGTCCTTGGAGCTTCTGTGACTATCCCAAAGATTCTCACTAGAGTCAGGACAAATCCAGGAAACATGTAAATGCCAGAAGACCTTAGAGGTGGTGGAGTAAAAAGTACTCAACTGGTGGGGTATTTCCAGGGGCTTCCCCAATTTCATACACCTGAATCATTCCAGCAGACCAGCAAGAAAACCAAAGGAATCACAATTTATAAGACCCTTTGGAGAGGTGGCTGGCAGCCCAAGAAGGTCTCCTAGAACTTTTTCTTATCCCATGTTTCCTAGGGTAACCCTGGACCTCATAAACAAGCCCCAGTAATCAGCATGCAGCCCAGAAACCTTCATTGGACTTGGATGTAATGGTCTTCACCGTCAGGCAAATTCTGGGCAAGAGCAATATGAGTGGATCCCCAATGTAGGAACCACTCAGGGTCCACTACCATGGCACCTCCTGATTTTTCTGGATAACAAGTCACTCCAAAATTTAGTAGCTTAAAAACAATAAGCATGTATTGATTCTCTTGTTTCTGTGGGTCAGCTGAAAGTTTCTTCTGGTCTGGGCTGCCTACCCACATGTCTGGTAGCTGGTGTAAGGGGGGCCATAGATGGGAAGGTTCATCTCTGCTTTATAGAATCCAGTAGGCTA
This sequence comes from Myotis davidii, assembly GCF_000327345.1. Classification (NCBI taxonomy): domain Eukaryota; kingdom Metazoa; phylum Chordata; class Mammalia; order Chiroptera; family Vespertilionidae; genus Myotis; species Myotis davidii. The sequence goes on from NW_006297510.1 coordinate 386,512, forward strand.
GCCTGGGCTTCTTCACGTGGTGGACTCAGGGTTGCAAAGAGCACCAAGAGAGAGCAGATTACAAAGGGCAGGGGCTATTCAAGATTCTGCTTGTGTCATATGTGCTACTATCCCATGGCTAAGTCCAGATTCAAAGGGTGGGAAAACAGACTCCACCTCTTGATGGGAGGGGCAGCACAGTTAATATGCAAATGACTGATAAAGAACAAAATTCAGCCGAATAAATCTGAAGCTCTAATTTGCAGCAATTCATGAATGGGCAGCATCCCATAGAAGGGCACTCCTAGGGGTGGTACAAATGGAAAGTTTTTATAGAAGAGTAGATCAAGGGAACTATTGGTGGGGGGAAGAAAGGATTATTTTTAGACCAGAACATCTTCATGTCGGGGGGGGAGGGAGGGGGAACAGAACAGCAAGGGTTTTTATCATGCAGATTGCCTATTCTTTCTATGGAGGATGGAGAGAGTCCACATGACAGATTACCTGTTAGCCACAAAATTCCAGACTGGTTGATTAAGATTATGTTTCTGGGAGAGGTTGAAATAGCAGTTATATCTGGTATTAAATACTAGAGGCCCAGTGCACGAAAATTTGTGCCCTCGGGGGGGGGGGGTCCCTCGGCCCAGCCTGTGCCCTCTCCCAGTCTGGGACCCCTCGGGGAGATAACGCCCTGCTGGCTTAGGCCCGCTCCCCGGGTGGCAGAGGGCAGGCCCCATCCCTAAGTGCAGCCCCTGGTCGTGCTCAGGTTAGGGTCAGTTTGCATATTACCCTTTTACTATATAGGATAGAGGCCTGGTGCACAGGTGGGGGCCAGCTGGTTTGCCCTGAAGAGTGTCCCGGATCAGGGTGGGGGTCCCGCTTGGGTGCCTGGCCAGCCTGGATGAGGGGCTGATGGCTGTTTGCAGCTGGTCACACCCCCTTCAGGGTGGGGATCCCCACTGGGGTGCCTGGCCAGTCTGGGTGAGGGGCTGAGGGCTGTTTTCAGGCTGGTGGGCGAACGAAGCTCCTAGCCTTTTTCTTTTCTTTTTTTTAATTCTGGGATTTATTTACCTTCTATAGCTGTCACTGGAGTTGAGAGCCAGCTCCAACTCTGAGGCACGTCTCCAGCTCTGAGGCCGTGGCTGGCTGAAAGCAGGTATCTGGGTTTGTTTGGCTTCTATAATTGAAACATTGTTGCTTCCGGAGCTCAGAGCTGGGCTGCGGCAGGTGGGGAACCTTGGCTTCCTCCATCACTGGAGCAAGCAAGCCTCATGTTAGCTTCAGCTGCGTGGCTGCCGGCCGCCATCTTTGTTAGCAGTTAATTTGCATATCCTGATTAGCCCATGGGAAGCATAGCGGAGGTATGGTCAATTACCATGTTTGTCTATTATTAGACAGGACTAGAGGCCTAGTGTATGAAATTCATACACTGAAAGGGAGGGCTCCCCTCAGCCCGGCCTGCAGCCTCTCGCAGTCCAGAACCTCTTGGGGGATGTCCAACTGCCGGCTTAAGCCTGCCGGCAGTCAGACATCCCTCTCGCTGTCCAGGACCCCTTGCTGCTTATCGCCTGCCTGCTCGCTGCTCCTTACTGCTCAGCTCGCTGCTCTTAGCACTGCTGCAGAAGTGGGAGAGGCTCCCGCCACCATCGCTGTGCTTGCTAGTCCTGAGCCCAGCTCCTGGCTGAGTGGCACTTTCACTGTGGGAGCCCGCTGACCACCAGGGGGCAGCTCCTGCATTAAGTGTCTGCCCCTTGATAGTCAGTGCGCATCATAGCAACTGATCATTCTGGTTGTTCTGCCGTAATGGTCACTTAGACTTTTATTATATAGATGTGTTTCGTATCTTGAGCCTTAGCACAAGTGATGCCATTTTGGACCTGTGGTTTTCTCTGTAACAGGGCATACATACGAAGATGGGAGCAATTTGTGGCTTTTTGTTTTTTTTTTTCAATCAACCACGGTGTCTGTGGCAGAAGAAATGCTCTCTAGGAGCACTTTGTCCAGAGCCCTACAGGCATAAACTTCCTTCCTCACCCCATGAACAACAGAGTGTTTCTCTTCCTTCTTTCCCACAGTCACTTGCTTTGCCTCTTAAGCAATTGGGTCCCACAGAGACATAGCAATATTCAAACATGATAAAATTCCAATAAAAATAGCTAGTGTTCCATATTATCCACTGATTTATATATTATACTAGAGGCCCAGTGCATGAAATTTGTGCATGGTTAGGTTCCCTAGCAGCTGCTGGCTGCCGGCCAGGGCCTTCCTTCCCCAGCTGCCTGCCACCGCTGATGGCCGGGGCCTCCCTTCACACCCTCCTTGGCCTGGTACCACCCGCTCACCTGCTCCACCATCCGACAGTGGTCCCATTCTCATCAGGGCCCATCAGGGCTGTCAGCACCTCCATTGCCGCCCGCTGCCAGTGCCACGTCACCGACACCCGCCATGTTCCATGCCGTCCTCTGGTGGTCAGTGCATGTCTAACTCCCGGTAGGTTGAACTCCCACCTGTGGGGACAATTTGCATATTAGCCTTTTATTATATAGGATAACACCAGTTGTTTGTTTTTTTTAAATATATTTTATTGAGTTTTTAGAGAGAGGAAAGGAGAGAGATAGAGAGCCAGAAACATCGATGAGAGAGAAACATCGACCAGCTGCCTCCTGTACACTCCCCACTGGGGATGTGCCCGCAACCAAGGTACATGCCCCTGACCGGAATCGAACCTGGGACCCTTCAGTCCGCAGGCCGATGCTCTATCCACTGAGCCAAACTGGTTTCGGCAACACTAGTTGTTTTTATTCTCAGGATCATTCATGCATTCAACAAGTAAAATTTTTAAAAATGTATTTGTTTCTCTGTGAAAGAGATTGTACAGGACAGTTTTACTCAGAGAGCCTGCTTGTGGGCAGTGGCTTTCTGCACAGTAGCAATGCTACAAATTATATTTAGCAAATCAACATGCTATAAGACAGGAGTAAACTAAATTAGAAATATAATGCTTGGCTGGTTGTTTATTGCTTATATTATATATTTTTCACACATCATCGTGTGGATGTTTAAAGGTCAGGAATGCATTTACACTTGAGTTTTCTAAAATAAGAAGGCCATAACCAGGAAATTCAACACTGTACTTTCCTATGCGTGCTCTATTTTCTCTCTGGCCAAGTCCTCAAGTATTCAGAAAACATACAACCTAGCATGTATTCTGGGATACAGGAGTGAGATGGTGTCAAGGAGACTGCAATGTTTTGTTAATGTTGCAAGTTTCTAAGAATAAATAGGCTCTCATTAGTACTGGTGACATTCAATATATTTAAACTTGGAAAGACTTAACCTTGGCTCTTCTTGTTGTTGTATAGGTCTAGAATGTTGTGAAGTAGCTCAGTCAAATGCAGCCCATCTATTCCAATCATAAAGAAAACAAATAAAATCCACCAGGAGTCTGTTTCAAATGCTAACCTCCTCTCATAAGTAGCTCTCCAGGTAATATGTGAATTCACTCTTCTAGCAAAAGCATCCATGAGCTGTATTAGCTGCCCTTACAGGTCATCTGTATGCACCATATGTGTGTGCATGGAGGTAAGTGCATCTTTGTATCTGCATAGGAGTTTGTTTGTTTTTCAGTTGTAAAGTTACATGAAGTTCCAGCCTCTATCTAAACATATCCTCTTTCTGGGTTTAAATACATATGTCAGCCCTAGCTGGTTTGGCTCAGTGGATAGAGTGTCGGCCTGTGGACTGAAGGGTCCCAGGTTCGATTCAGGTCAAGGGAACATGCCTGGGTTGCAGGCTCAGTCCCCAGTAGGGGGCATGTAGGAGGCAGCCAATCAATGATTTTCTCTCATCATTGATGTTTCTATCTCTCTCTCCCTCTTCCTTCCTCTCTGAAATCAATAAAAATGTATTTTTAAAAATAAATACATATGTCATTAACAATACAATACAGGGGTTACTGAACTTTTCCCGTCAAGGGCCAGATAATAAATGTTTTAGGCTTTGCAGGCCATATGGTCTCCCACATCTACTCAATTCTGCCATGATAGTGTGAAAGAGGTCATGGACAATCTGTAAGCACATGGATGTGCTGGGTTCCAATAAATCTTTATTTATGGACACCAAATGCAGTGTGTGCATGTATCTCATTGGATTGAATGTTTCTGTCTGATACAGAGAAAGCTGGATGCCTCCACGTCCAGATAAAAGCTCATCTCATTGTGGATGGATTAAGCAAGTCTAGTGAATCTTTTGATGTTATTTTGCCATCCAATGCCTTGTGATTTTTTTTTTTTTTTGGTAGAAATATTTTGCTGGATTTTTTTTAGTAGCAGCTGTAACTTTTAAAGTGACTGTTTGAATAGTAAGCCTATTTTGATTTTCTTTCCCGTTTTTTTAAGGTGATACGACATCAATCTATTGAGTGGTTAAAGGCCCCCCTGAGGTTCTTTTGAGGTACTGTCGCTAAGGTATTATTTACACCCTCCATCATTCCTGTGTTATATAAATACTTACCACCTAAAAAATAGCTGCATGAATCTATACTTTTCAGTGTAAGCCTTTTCCTTCTTCAGGTTAACCATGAATTCATGTTAGGGACTTACTGGGCACTGGATTTGGTACCAGATATTGTAAAAGGTACAGATATGAGTGGGACATGCCCAATCTCAAAGCGTTTACACTTGACCTGAAGGTGAAGAGCCCAAACAGCAATAACTACTAAATGGAATAGAAGATGCACACTGAGATTTAGATGGAGGGTTTTAGATAATGGAGAAATTACTTACTGCAGGCCTCAGAGCATCAATTTTAGTCTCCTTTGATGTCCATAGTAAAGTACTGGCCGCTATTTTCCACTTAACCTGATAAAATGAGGCAGCCTCTTTCTGCTTTGGGGTCAAACTATGAAGTTTTAAACTATGAAATTAAAAGTAAGCCCTGGCTAGTGTGGTTCAGTTGGTTGAGCATCATCCCATGCACCAAGAGGTCACCAGTTAGATCCCCGGTAAGGGCACATGCCCGGGTTGTGGGCTCAATCCCCAGTATGGGGTGTGCAGGAGGTGGCCAATCCATGGTACTTTCTCATTGATGATCTCTCTCTCTCTCTCTCTCCCTCTTTCTCTCTCTCATCAATAAAAACCTTTTTCCAAATGTTTATTCCAACCCTGGCCAGTGTGGCTCAGTTGGTTAGAGTGTTGTCCCATGAACCAGGAGGTGGTGGGTTCAATCCCTGTTTGGGGAGTGTGTGGGAGGTAACTGATGGATGTTTCTCTCACATCAATGTTTCTCTCACATCAATGTTTCTCTCTCTCTCCCCGTTCCTCTCTCTAAATTCATTTTTAAGAAATTTCAATGTGTATTCCCTACCCCTATCAAATTGACTCAATATCCTTTTTTTAAAAATCTTCACTCAAGGGGTGAGGATATTTTTTCCAATGTTTTTTAGAGAGCAGAAGGGAGGGGGAGGGGTAGAAAGAGAAACATCGATGTGATAGAGACGCATCAATTGATTGCCTCACACTTGCACCCTGACCGAGACTGTGATTGAACCTGCAACCAAGGTACATTCCCTTGACTGGGAATTGAACCAGTGGTCCTTCAGTCCGCAGGCCAATGCTCTAACCATTTGGCAACCAACCAGGGCATGACTCAGTATTCTTGCAGGGGAATAAAAGGCTAAAAAACAAGATGTTATTGGAAACATGGCCAGTTTTCTGTTTTGACTTGATTACTTATCACATAAAAAATTTACTCATTAATTATGAAAAAATAAATCCATTGAATTGAAGAATTAGTGTGACTGATTTGAGGAATGTAAATTGAATTGATTCTTTGGTCGAATCTACTGCTCAGTTCAAACTGGCAGAGTTAGTTAAGTTCAGCCTGGGCACAGATGGCTGCAGGTTAAAGTTATGGTGCAGTTATTAAGGATCCGAGATGAGAGAGGTAATAGGGTTAAGAACTGAATAAGCAGTTAAGATTTGGAAGATCTGAGATGTGGTCAGGGCAAGCAGTGGGGTCAAACCAAAAATCTAAACTGGAGATCCCACAGGAAGACATTCGAAGGACTAAAAGGAAAGATGCAACTTGGCAGAGAATCAAATCAAAGGTGAGGAAAAACCTTGACACAAAGAAGCAAAGGTTTGTCTTCACCTACAACTTTTTACTCTTCTCCAGCGAAACCCTGGACCAAACCTCTGGGCTGTTCCAAGCGTTAATGTTTATGAACACCTGACTTCACCCAGTAAAGAGAAAACTGTAGTTCCCTGAAGTAGAAGCTGAAGAAAATATTCTTTTATGTGGCTTCTTTAAGCCTATCACCAGAAAGTCATTTTTTAAAAAGACAGACACCAAAATTAAATTAGCATTTAATTTAGCAAAGTATGAGCTTTAACTATTTGGATTAAACTCCAGCTAAAGATGGATCCTGAGACACCTGTGAATGACACCGGAGAATATAGTATAAATCAAGAATTTCAAGCTTTTAGTTCTAACTCTACAATTACTTAAATGACCTATAGAGAACTCGAAATAGGTACATTTCTGTCTTTCCAAGCTGGCACTGTTTCTCTTCCTTATAAAGAACTTTATGTGTGAGTCCTCTGATAAAAGGTATTGCTCTGATATGTGCATATGCTGTTGGAACATAGCTCATCACCAGCAGTTCAGCCATGAAGAGTTGTATCTACAGAAGATCACAGTGAAATTGAAAAGAGCAGGAGCTGGCCCATGGAGGGATCTAATGGACCGGCGGCTGTCAGCTCATTGTTTAAACACTTGCTTTTCCTCAATAGTGATTCCCCCCGACCCCTGAAACTGGCTCAAACCAACATCTGACCCTTTTGTGATTATTTATATGGACTGTTGGTTTACTGCAGAGCACTTGAAATTGAAAAGACAAAAGCTTTCTTCCAGTGTTAAAACAAAGCAGCTTCTGACTTGCTCTGAAAATGCACATTGTGGAGATTCTTATCTGGATGAGCCTTTGATTTCCAGCCAAGTTTAGAGGATGGTCTAATAATAAACCAGCAAAGCAGCTTGAGTAGTAAATTTACCTAGAGTTTTTCCGAGAATGTGGAGATAAAATCCAAAAGAGAAATTCTCAAAACAATCCCCAAACCAATAAATTCCACTCCTCCACCTCCCCCATGATGAAAAGGAAAGCACAAAAGAACAAGCCTCTTTGTATTAGTAAGAATGGGTTATTTTATCTCTCTCCCTCTCTCTTTTTTAAATAACACTTATGGGCTGTTTCTGATTATTAAAAAAATACATACTGATTGTAGAAAGTTGGAAATACCCACAATCCCACCGGTCTAAATAACCCATTTTTTTCCTGTAGATATCTCTACTGTTTTTTACTTAATGAAAGTTTTATTGCGCTGTGTGTACAATTCCCAGAGTAAGATATTCCCAAAAAGGTAGTGAAGGTCAGTTGAATCTTCAAGAAACATCAACTGTGAAGTTTAGTTGATGACAACACTTTTCTTTTACAATTTTTCCCATGGTTTTTGCCAAATGTAATACATCTTGCAGGATCAAAAGAGACAGTGACACTTTATCAAAGAGAAAAACAGTCAAGTTTGACACACACAGAATTGGGGTGGAATCAAATGCTGGTCTTAGCCTTTTGACAGGTCTTCTATGTTAATCAGCAAAAAAAAAGTGAGCTTCTCATTTCATTCTATTCTACCCCTAAACCAATTTAACTTCCACTCATCTGGGCCCCAATGATCATGAATGCAAATAGAAGATGTGCTTCAGAAGGAGCTGGCAGAATCCAAATAAAATGTCTATGTCATGTGAGTATGTGTGTATGAGTGCATATGTACCTGTGTATACACACTCATTTGTAATAAGCACCCCAGAGTAAAGGCATTTTAGCTTCCTGAAGGGCAACACCAAGTCATCATGATCTACGTATGATACAAGCTACTATTTACTAAGTACTAACTACGCTCTGTGCTAGCAATTCTGCTTGCATTATTGAATTGAGTCCGATTTTTTCTTGATCACACGATTGAAACTGCAATCTACCCCACCACTCCCTGTCCAGCACTCTTGATTTCCTTTACCCATACTCTACTGTGCACTGCTTTCCATAACATATCACCTTTTAACATACTTTATAATTTACTTATTCATTGTGTTGATGATATTATTATTGTCTGTCTTTCTCCCAATGTTGCCAGTTTTGTTCATTGAGGGAACTCAAGATTCTAGAACAACTTCTGGCACAGAGTGGGGTTCAATCATATTTTTGAATGAACAAATGTATGAATGTATTATTTCATCTTTACCACAACCCCTTGAGATTGACATTATTATCTCCATTTTAGAGAAGAGGAAGCTGCAAAGAGGTTGCAGAATTTGCCCATGGTCACATAGCTGGTAAGTAATACAATTTAGTTTTGAAGTTGGATCTCTCTAGACCCCAAATCCTGTACTTTAAAAAGTAAGCCCCAGACCAGTGTTGTTCCATGAACTGTTTTTTATGGTTGAGATAAGTGAAATTGAGAGTAGGCATTTGAAAACATTTATAACAATTTGACATTGCTGCAACATTCAAGAAAGAGCACACAATGGACTTGGCTCATTGAACAGGACGTGGGCCAGCTTGGATGTTGTCACACTCGCCTGGTGAGTTACATGTGCTAAAAGCTTCACACAAGACATACACAGTAAGACCACATTACAATAAAACGTTGACAAAAGCAGATATTCAGTTTTTCACACATAAAAATTAGTGCTGTGCAGGCTTCTAATAAAGTAGCCTTCAGTTTTCTAAGATTAAAAAGCCATATACAACTGCCAAGGCATTACAGAAAGACACAACAAAGGTATTTGCTTGGAAATGTTGGATGAATTGCTGGCCCCAGTATCTCTTTGCAACAACAGAAGCAGGCTAGTTTATGGAAGACCAACTCATAGAAAATATAAAGCAAGCGAAGTGTTCTCCATTGCAACTTGTTATTATTAGAAGATATTAATATAGCACTTTTTAGCATATGTACAACTTCAATATGTTGGCAATATAATGGAAGGCTTGTTTTTTCAACCTTGTTGCTGAAAATACTGTTATCACTGTGCTGTATAAAACTACGGAGACAAATGTTCTGTATAAAACATTGTCAACAAATGTGGTTTAAAGTTTAAGTTTTATATAAAAGTAATCTGATGGCTCAGCTGCAATTACAAGACAACCTAAGTAGGTACTAAGATTAAGGTGTCCCTGGAATGTAAATTACTGCACTTTCCTGCATTGAGATACTTTTGCTAGGAAAATAATGTCAACTGAACTAAACAGTGTGCTGACTGATGTGCTAAAATCAGAATTACATAACAGCTTATGCATTACATTTCAGATTATTCTCTATATTTTGTGATAACATAGAAGCTGAACATAAACAATGATTATTGCATGCTGTGTATGATGATCATCAAGAGTAAAGTCCTGCCAAGACTGAATGGCAGAATAAACTCAGTGTTTCTGCAGAATAAGAAGCCAGCTTAACACAACTTTTTAAAGATTTGAATTAGCTTGTTCGATTCTTTTGTTATATTTTCAGTATATTTGTTTTTAGCTAAGCCCTGTACTTATCCCATGCAAAGACATAGTACATGTTTTTCAGTGGCCTATAAGATCTAAAAACCAGAGCAAAAATTAGAGTCTTGGAAGAGCAACGTTTTTATAGATTGTTAAGGTATAGTCCATAATTTTGCAATTATCATCGACAGGTAAGATATTAATATTGCACATCTGCAAATAGTTTTCTCTGAATACCTTACAAATTTGATACAATACTTTTTATCATAGTTTGAAAAAATTCACACACATGAAATTCATGAATCTTAATCCTTCTCTTTCATAAAAAGATAATTTAAGAGAATAATTCTTGGATTTTTGGTCAAGATGATGGCATAGGTAAATGAGGTACTCACATCATCCCACAACCATGTCAAAATTACAACTAAACTACAGAACAACCATCATTTGGAACAACCAGAAATCTAGCTGAATAAAAGTCCTACAATTAAGGTTGTAAAGAAGCAGCCACATTGAGACTGGTAGGAGAAGCAAAATGGGCTAGTTCCACAGTTATGTGTGCAAGATAAAAATCAGGAGGGATATCTCGGCTACAGAAGTCCCCCTGAAGAGCCAAGGATCTCAGATCACAACAGAATCCCAAGCCCAAAACTGAGAAGAGTAGTCCCCATAACTTTTGGCTGTAAATATCAGTGGGTATTGAGGCTGAATAAGATGGAGGGCTACTAGAGTCCCAGGCAGTTCCTCTTAAAGTGTCCATGCATGGACTTACTCCGACTGGCTACCTTTGAGTTCAGCACTGAGACAGCAGCTTGAAAGGCACCAGAGACATACAGAGAGGAACTGAGGTGTCTGGCATCAGGACAAAAGCTGGAGGGGAGCTTTCTCCCAAACAAAAGTGCTGGCAGAGGTCATTATTCCTTTGATGAGCCCTTTTCCCGCATAGCCAGTAGACAGGAGCCATATATGAGTCTCCATCAACCTGGCCCACACTGTTTGCCCTGCCCTAGTGATTCCTTGAGACCCCACACCACCAAACTTACAGGCCCACCCAAGCTCTTTCCAGTGCTTTTCCTGTACCAATGGCCTGTCGTGGCTCATGCTTCAGACATTCCTAAAATCTCTCAAACAAGCAGCATGTGGCCTCAGTGTATCCCATACCTCTCACTAAATAGCCCCAGGCCCAGGACCAGCAGCAGCTGGCCATGGTTTGCAGCTTAGCCTCTCCTGGGCACCTCCAAGTCCATCCCAAGTAGCATCCAGCTGTAAACAGTTTGGTAGCTCAAACTGTGTGACCCTGGACAGAACACAGATGGTGGCTGACCTTGGTCTGCACCTTCCAGGAGGCCCTAGAGCCAGCATACCCAGTGGATCACTTCAGACCACGTCAAAATACCACCCTATCACCCAACACACTCAAGAAGCAGACTCAGTGGGCACCATAGCTCCACTGAAGTAAGTCCTGCTCTTGTGGGGTGGGTGCTGGCACAGCTGATCCTCCACAGTGGTCAGTGGTCAAAGCCAGTCCTTGCAGCTGATGGGCCTGGGCGTAAATCCCTCCCGTTAATATGCCAACAACAACTATTTTTACCATAGGTTAATTGAAATAAACAAGAGTTAAGTTCCTACGGCATCTCATCAACGTTATAATGAAATGATGTTGAACAAAGCTATGCTATTCAAGGACTTGCTGTAGTTGGGAATATTAAAGTGAACAAGGCACCACCTGCTCTCAGAGTTTAGTGCAGCAAACAGAAAATAAAAAAGACAATCTACATGTTCTTGTTTTCTATTGACACATAACAAACAACCCCAAACTTAGTGGCATGTAGTGGGTGTCCCGGGGGCGGGGGGGCAAGTTCAAGCTGCCTTTTGGGCATCCCCTCACCTAGAAGCACACAGAGCAATGCTGCTGTCTGCCCTCAGAAGAAATGTATCTTGGGGAAAGGTCTGTTAGAGAGGTAAGGGACCTTTTGAGTAAGGGATTCTTGAGTCCCAGATATCCTGAACAAGACTGGCTACATACATTGTGTGGCCCAATGCAAGGTGAAAAGGCAAATCCCCTTGCTCTGAAAGTAGGGAAAAAAAGCACTGTTAAGGTTACTAAAAAAATAGTCCGGGGCCTGTTTCCCTGGAGCAGCTCCCTATTGCTGGAGAAGAAAAGTGCCCTGGATTCTTTCAGGATTAATTTATTCAAAAAGGAAATAATAGAAAAATAATCAACATGCAAAAGTCTTGTGAAGAAAATGAAGGAAAACCACAGAACATGCCAAAGGCCGAGGAAGACCACCCTTCAGGAGATGTACCACCCTTCAGAAGGAAATCCTCTGCCTTCCAAAGAAGGTGTAAGCCAGGAAGCAGAAGGAAACCTTAGAAGCGGGCTGACTCAACCTGTGCAGGCATTCAAAGAGGACACTCCATTAGGCATTTGGACCCTAAAGAAATGCTAAGAGGAGTAGATGAGATGGAAAGGCTTAGGGAAGAAATAAGAAGAGTAAGAAACAAGTTTGTGATGCTGCATTGGAAGCAAAGACATTCACGCAGACGACCTTATCCTGTGTGCTTTAGGCCTTGAATTCTTTTTTTTATCTGATAGTAAAATCTGGCCCCTGCTTTTACTGGATTTTGTATTTTGACCTATTCTCCAGGTCTATTTTTCAATTGGGAAGTTTCACACAGATCCATAAAAATATGTTCATTTCATATTGTAAAGTAACATAACTTGCAAAGCATATTTACTATCAGCTCACATATGTACAATAAAAATCCCAAATTGTGTGTGTGTATACATACATACATCAAAAAATTTTTTAAAAAGGTTACTAAAATATAAAGTTTACTAGAGGCCCTATGCATGAAGATTCATGCAAGAATGGGCCTTCCTTCCCCTGGCTGCTGGCACTGCCTTCTCTTGGCCCGGAGCCGCCTTTCCACCTTCCCATGCTGCCCAGAGGCCCAGGGCGGCTGGGGCGGTGCAGAATGCCTGCATTGTCACCATGGTGATGATGCAAGCATCCTGCCCTGTCCCCGGCCGCTTGGCACCTGCATATGCAAATTAACCCGCCATCTTTGTTGGGCTACTTTGCATACTCACTCCTGATTGGCTGGTGGGCGTTGCAAAGGTAAAGTTAATTTGCATCTTTCTCTTTTATTAGTGTAGATTTCTTTCTTCCATGGTCTGCCTCAACTTGTCATAGTGCTGTTTATTGACTAATGCCATTCTGAGTAAAGAAAAAAATTTAAAATTTAAATTATTAGCATGAATTTTGCTGTTCATCTTTATAGTGTACAATGCCAGTTTTAAATGGAAACTTAAGAGATTTTAACTCATATGAAGAATCACCAAAATTATACAATTTACATAACAATGGGAAGCCTGCACAAAATTAACTTAATTGTTTTTATTTCACTTCCTGATATGTGCACATTCCAGCAACACTCTCTACTTTCAATGTACTGATGAGTAAGAAAGAACTGAAAGAAACAGGAATCCTGTGTTAGCCTATTTTTCCTTTACCTTCAGTATCTTCATTTTTCAACAAAAGTGGCTAGTTAATGCAGACAAGTAAATGAGTAAGAAAGGATATGATAGGGTTCCTTGCTCATTTGTGCTTTCTTAGAATTACCTTCTTTTTGCACTCAAAGCAAGTTCTAGTTCAAGTAGGAAGCAGTTTGCAACCTCACTTCCTCAATCATAGATATAACAAACATAGCTCGTACTTGTTTTGAGTCTCATTAAACTCCCACACATGTGAGTCCACCAGCAATCTGTGCTCATGGGGCACTGTAACCCTATATGCTAAAGGGGTGGCATGAACAGCAGAGATGTAGCATATAGAAGATATACTGTGTCTCTTCTGCTCACGTGTACCTCCATTGTCACATCAGACTTCATTCACAAAACACAAGTTTAAAGCTAAAATTATTAAGACTTTCAAGACAATAACAACAGAGCCTTAAATAAAGGGTGGATCTTCCTGAGCACAGGGCCCTGTATGACTGCACAGGTGGCATGCCTTTGGCCTAGAAGGGTGGACAAATAGTCTCTTGATGGACACAAGCTCTCAGTGGGATATCTTTGTGCCATGGACTCCTTCCTGACCCTCTGGCAAGGGCTGTAACCAAAAGAGGACCCAAGAAGGACCCTCATTGGGCAGGTCCCAGGCCAGCAACCCTGTTCCTTGGGCCCGGGGCTTATAGGCCAGACAGATGGTGACTTCTACCCCAAAAGAAAAGATGGTGGGAGTGACAGATTTGAGGACCGAAAAGATTTATTGTGTCCTCAACCAACCACATTGTACAGACTCAATACATATTGATGAATAAATGAATACACATAAAGCAAACATGTGGTTATACAATGGAACAGGTGAGGGCATGTGTTTTGATGAAATACCTGACTTCGATGGGGAATGCAGGCCTAAGTTCAAAGTCAACTCTCTCTCCTGTTCATTACAATGCAATTTTGCATATGTTCCAATTGTGTACCACTTATCCTGGGCTATCACACCCACACAAAGAATCACCAAAGTACCATGTTCCATCTTCCTTTTTATATATCATTTTTAAAATTACCCCAGCTAACAAAATACTGAGCTATGTGCTTTCTTGCCTCAATTATGTTTTTCATCATTATATTCCCTCTTCAACCTTGAGACTTACTTTTCTTAAATTGCATTCCCCACATCTGGGATACGAACCATTCTGTTGATACAGCAAATGCATATGATAAGGGAAATGTGCATCTGTTTTAATTCTCTAAAACCCAGACAAGATTTGACCAAACAAATCACTAGGCCATTCAAAATCCCACTTTTTTTTTTCATTGAGTGTATTCACACAGAACTGGCAAGAAGTCAACACTAAAGAAGAAAATGTTGCTCACCTATTTTTTTTTCTTAAAATATTTGGATCCTAATTGTATGCATTTTTTCAGTTTGGTTAAGAAAATGAATCTGCTGAAAATGTCCCACCACCAAAGAAAAATATTCACACATTTACTGAAAGCAAATAACCCACCAACAAACCTTGAACTTCGAGAAGAATGAGACTTTACTTACCACTGCCACCCTCTCTGTTCACTTTCATAGGTCTAATGGGTTGAATATAAATATTGCCTCTAGTTTCCCTTTTTGTTTTGATTAGTGTATCTTAACAGGCTACCTGTATTTGGTCCCCAGAATCTCAACACATGCCTATGAGTACCTAACCTTTATAGAGAAAAAAATAATGTTTTCCTACTACACTTTGAAACCTTCAGAAATTCTCATTTCACTTTCATGAATGAATCTCAACCCTGGGCTTTTTTACTTCAAAAAGGAGGATCTTGGTTGGAAGTCCTAACTCCTGTCTAGTATGTAATTTCCATTACCTTCAACAATTTTAAAGCTATCTAATCAATAGAGATAATCCCAGATTTTAAAAGTCTATGCTAATTGTTCTGATTCCTTTTATTCACTAAATCCTCCTTTATTTCACCCTTCCTTAAAAGAGAATGGTACTTTTTTTCTTTAGGAATCAATAAACTCTCCCAGAGCCATTGAAGCTTCCAGAAAAGGCAGACAGATAAAAATTTTTATTTTATCTTAACTTCTTTCCATATTCATTGATCCCAAATGCTCAAAGACACAAAAACAAGACTGTAGCTTTTAAAAAATTACAGCCACCAGAACTCGAAGTCAGTTAGCCACCTCTAGTGTAAATGGTTGGCCTGTTTTTGATGCATAGGAAGTGCTACATCATATGTTGATTGTTTGATTGATGTTGAAAAGGCAAGTGCCTGAGGGTAAATGTGAATTTTTTCTTATCATTGTATCCTTTACAACTGTATGAAATACATAATTTTCTATAAATCACTCTCAAAATGGGTTGTATCATTTTCATGTTTCTGAGAAAGGCAATTTGGACCAGTTCTCTAGCAATTTGAAATGGAAATTTGACTGATGACAAGGCAGTACAACAGCAAATAGCCTTCACAAACATTTAGTGAGAAGTAGCTATGGGCCAGCCACCTTACCAGCTACCAGACATAGAAGGACACCCAAAATTGAGTCCTTGATTTCTGAAAGTTCACAGTGAAGTGGGAAAATAGTAGTAGAAATAATCATCATGAAATGAGCAGAGTTGTAATACAGGTAGTATGTGCAGAGTAATACAGTGACACAGAGGCCCAGTAACAATGGGTGGGGATTCAGTAGAGTGGTTAAGATCATATTTAAATTTCAGATCTGTGATTCACTGTCTCGCCTTGCAAGTTATTTGCCTCTCTGTGTCTCAGTTTCCTCCTATGTAATAGTTATAATGATAATACCTATCTCATAAGGTTATTGTGAAGAGTGAGTAACTCAGAACAGTGTCTGGAACATATCACTCAACAAACATTAGTCATTGTTAGTACTATCAGATTATACATAAAAGGGAGTCTGAGATTTAACCTACAACAGTAGATGGAGAAGTACAGTCTTCATGTAACAAACATGTGTGGGAAATCCCACTCTGTGGTTGGAGAACAGACTAAAAGGATGGAAATCTACACTAATAAAAAACAAAGATGCTAACCATGGGAAGGGAGGTCCCAGCCAGTGGCAACAGCAGGCAGCTGGGGGAAGGGAGGTCCCGGCTGGCAGCTGGCAACCAGCAGCTGCTAGGGACCCTACCCATGCATGAAACAAAGATGGCGATTAATTTGCATACACAGGCACCCGGTGAAGACTGAAGACAGTGTAGAAGGGAGCCAAGTGGCAGAGAAGGGGATGGATCGGAGGTGGAGAGATGGGAGTGGAGCTGAGGCAGCGGACATGGGAGGGAGCAAACTGGCAGAGAAGGGAGAGGAGCGAGGCAGTGAACACGGGAGGGAGGTGAAGCAGAGAACATGGGAAGGAGCCAAGGCAGTGGGAAGGGAGGGAGCCAAGGCAGCAGGGAAGGGAGGGAGCCGAGGTGGCAGACACAGGACGGAGCTGAGGTGGCAGGGAAGGGAAGGAGCCAAGGTGGCAGGGAAGGGAGGGAGACGAGGTGGCGGGGAAGGGGGGGAGCTGAGGTGGCGGACACAGGAGGGAGCTGAGGTGGCAAGGAAGGGAAGGAGCCAAGGTGGCGGGGAAGGGAGGGAGCTGAAGTGGCAGGGAAGGGAGGGAGCCAAGGTGGCGGGGAAGGGAGGGAGCTAAGCAGTGGGGAAGGAAGGGAGCCGAGGCAGCAGAGATGGGAGGGAGTGAAGCCTGCCTCCAACTTCACTCCCTTCTCTGCTTCTCTCTGGCCTCAGGAAGCCCTGTTCTTGCAGGAATAGGCCCAAGGAAGCCCTATTCTTGCAGGAATCTTCCTGCAACGGGCCTCTAGTCCTATATAATAATAGCCTAATATGCAAATTGTCCCCTCGACCAGGAGTTCGACCAGGGGGAGGGGCTGGCTGGCCAACCGCCCAGGGCCCCTCCCACCAGCAGGCCCAATCGGCAAGGACCAGCTGGACCCCCCCCAGCTGCTAGGGACCCTACCCATGCATGAATTTCATGTACTGGGCCTCTAGTGTGATAATAACACACACTGCTCTGGAATGTGACATATGTGAATCTTAGTTCTGCTACACACTCACTAGCTAGTTATCCTGGCATGAAAACAGTAGATGCTCAATACACGAGAACAAGAATTACTCTAGGTGTGTGGGCGAAAATGGCTTGGGATTGGCACTAAAAGTCTCAGAGAGTATACATTGCAGAGAGCTTGTATATTCAATGTACTACTACTCAACCATTGCTGTGTAACAAATACTCCCACCCCCACCCCAAATGTTAGTGGCTTACCACAGCATTTATTTCTAACCCATAGGTGACTCAACTGAGGTTTGACTTATTTTGGTTGATTTTTGCTGGGCCTGCTTGGCTTCACCTTGGCTTGGCTCCAGGCTGCAGATCAAGTTCTGCTCCACATATCTCTCATCCTCAGAACTGTGGCTATCTTTACGGAGTATACATTTCCAGGCATGCATTTATCTTGACAATAGCTGAAGCCAAAGAGAAGGATCCAAACTATATAAGTGCATTTAAAATCTGCTCACATCGCATCAGCCAAAATTCCATTGATCAATGTAAGTTGTACAAGATGGGGAAATATACCATGTTCACATTACAAGAATTGCAAAGTCATATGGCAAAGTCTATTGATGTATAAGTCCATTATAAGGATCGTGAAGAATTACAAATAATAATCCAATGTACACGTTTGGGAGTTTTTATTCATTCTATAGATTAAAAAGATCCACGAAAGACATTATATTAAGAAAATGACATCGTTGGACTGATTTAAATTTTGGAAAGTGCATCCTGGAGGCTATGTGAAAGATGAACATGGTGGGGAAGGACCAGTGCTTCTAGTCCATGGACCAGACAAGACATGGTTAGGATATAGAATTGCATGAAGAGGATAAATGTGAAAAAAAGTTGATGAGTTAGGTTTGGCAAGACTTGGTGACTAACTGGATGTGGCATGAGTGGGAGAGGGCAAGGTTGGTAAGAGAAAATATGTGGAGGTAACTCAGAAATTCCAAGGTTAAACAATTTGGGTGATGGTAACAGTATATCCTGAAATAAGGAGGGTTGTAGGAAGAGATCTTTTCTGAGGAATAGGACATAGGAAATTAATGAATCTAATCTTGAATAGTGTAGTGGCTTTGTAATGTGTCAACTTGCCTAGGCTAATCTCTATTTCCCAGAATTTCTTTCTCTAAATATTTCTGATTAGGGTTGATAACATTTTTTGTCAAATGCAGGTGGTTTTGTTATGCTTGGAAGGTCAGTTCAGGGGCACCCCGGGTGATGTTACAGTTTGTGCACATTGTCATTTATGTGTTGTCTCACCTGCTTGGTGGAGGTCAACAGCTGGGCCCGCAGCTGCTCCACCTTCCATCTTATCTGCCTTCTGTTTCTCTGACTCCTGGGTCACGTACATGATTAGCTCCATAACGGAGAATGTCAGCTCCTGCTGTAGGACACCCACATCATCAAAGTTGTAATCTTAGTCCATGAGCAACTGACAAGGGCTCTAGTCCTTTCTCACGAGTTCCTATTTGTTCTTTATCCACCCCATTTTACAGCTATCTTCCCTTACCAATTGCCTGTGCTGCTGACTTTAAGCTAGAGAATCCAATGTAAAGATTATAGCCTTACAGACATGGTTTACCAACTTCTACAAGTGCAAAATGTCACATCACAACAGCAATGAGAAAACCTAGCACAAAATCTTTGTTTCTAAATACCATTTCCCACTGAAAGGAATCAAGGATCCTTGCATAAATGGCTGATTCCAGAGCCAGGATATAAAAATTATAAGATGAGCCAAAAACATTATTGTGTGTGTTTCAGAAAGTAAGAAAGTGTGCAGAAATTTATGATGTACATAAAAAATACACAGGAGTTTCCTGGCTGGTGTGTCTCAGCAGTTGAGCATTGACTCATGAACTAGGTTTTAGGCTGGATCCCCAGTGAGGGGCTTTCAGGAGGCAGCCCATCAATGATTCTCATCATTGATGTTTCTTTCTCTCCCTCTCCCTTCCTCTCTCTGAAATCCATAAAAGATATATATGTATTTTAAAAATGACACAGAAGTCACCTTGAAGAGGATTCCATTGGCCACATCTGAGAAAATTTAACATCAAAATATATCATATAGTGCCCTAGCTGCTTTGGCTCAGTGGATAGAGTATCGGTCTGCAGACTGAAGGATCCTGAGTTTGATTTCAGTCAAGGGCACATACCTCGGTTGCAGGCTCCTGGCCCTGGAAAAAATATCCTCAGGTGAGGATAAATATATATATGTGTGTGTGTGTGTGTGTGTGTGTGTGTGTTTGTATATTGTAT
>NW_006297510.1:406706-413315 GCF_000327345.1 Myotis davidii
CGTTTTTTTTCTTTTTATTCTGGGCCAGCTTTAGCTTTGAGGCTTGGCTCCAGCTCTTAGGCCTCTGCAGCTGAAAGTAGGTTTCTGGCCTTTGCTTACAATGTTGCAAATCTGCTGGCTGAAGTCCGGTGGTATTTGTTAAAATGTTTCAAACTGCAGGCGGGGAAAGTTGGAGTCCTCCCTCACTGAGGCAAGCAAGCCTCATGTTAGTTTCAAGCTGCCTGGCTGCCGGCCGCCATCTTGGCTGACAGTTAATTTGCATATCTCGCTGATTAGCCAATGAATTATAAGCCACTGAATAAAAATAAAAATCTATGGATCCATATGGATTGATAGATCAATAGATGAAAGAAAGAGTTCTTTCTTTCTTTTTTTTTTAAATATATTTTATTGATTTTTTACAGAGAGGAAGAGAGAGAAATAGAGAGTCAGAAACATCGACGAGAGAGAAACATCGATCAGCTGCCTCCTGCACATACCCCACTGGGGAAGTGCCCACAACCCAGGTACATGCCCTTGACCGGAATCGAACCTGGGACCCTTCAGTCCGCAGGCCGACGCTCTATCCACTGAGCCAAACTGGTTTCGGCGAAAGAGTTCTTTCTTACATACTAACTAATGCCAACTAATAAATCTAGATGGAATGATGACTTAGAAAATCACCATTTTGCATCAAGAAGCACCAATATCACTTAGGCAGTATTCTTGTCAAAAATGCAAAAGCTGAATTTAATCATAAGGAAGCATCAGAGTAAACCCAAGTTGAGGGATATTTTACAAAATATCTGTCTGGCCTCTATTTTTAAAAAAGTCAAAGTGATGGTAGTCAAAGAAAGGCCGAGGAACTATTCCAGAATAAAGGAGACTAATGAAACATGAAAATGAAATGTAAGACATAATCCTGGATTGGATTTTACATATATATATATAATAAAAATCATTATTGGGGCAATTGGCAGCATTTGAATAAGGTATGTTGATTATCCTATATAATAAAAGCCTAATATGCTAAGTGTCCGATTATCCATTCAGCCAATCAAAGCATAATATGCTAATGATATGCTAAGACCACTCAACTGCTCACTGTGACGTGCACTGACCAGCAGGGGGCAGACAGTCAACCAGTTGGCCGGTCGACCAGTCGCTATGACATGCACTGACACTCTGACCAGTAGGTTAGCTTGCTGCTGGTGTCTGGCTGATTAGGACTGAGCAAGACAGGTCGGACATGCCTTGGAGCCCCCCTGTGGTTCCTCCCCAGCTGGCCAACCTCCCACGTCCCTCCCCAGCCCTGATCATGCACTGGTGGGGTCCTTCGACCTGGCTTGTGCCCTCTCACAATCCAGGCTGAGGGACCCCGTCCCCCCCCCAAGTGCACAAATTTCGTGCACCAGGCCTCTAGTGTAATAGAATTGTATTAATATAATTTTTAATCATTATAACATGGCTATGTGAGTGAATGTCTTTGTCCTTAGGAATTACACACTGCTGAAGTATTTAGGGGAAAAGGGATATGATGTATACCACCTACTCTCTATTGACTGAAGATATATATTACAAGACAAGAGGCGGTGTAGAGAGAGAGAAGGGCAGGAAACAAGAGGGGAGAGAAAATGAGAATGCCGAAGCCAACGTAGTAAACTGTTAGCAATTGGTAAACTGAATGAAGAATATGTGGGAAGTTTTCGTTCTACTCTTTCAACTTTTCCATAAGTTGAAAAATTATTTTAAAATGAAAGTTGAAAAACAAAAAAGAGATACCAACTATTCTATAAGCTACTTGAAAATTGACCTTTGGATTAAACAAGATGGAGGTCATGAGCAACCATGACAGGAGAGGTTGGGGAAGAGTGCTAGGGAAGAAAATGTTATTCGGATCTGTTGACAAGAGAATAGGACATAAAGAAAGTAGAATCCCCATGACTATAGGAAATATAGTCAATAATATTGTAATAACCATGTATGGTGCCAATTGGCTACTGGAAATAACAGGGGTACCACTTTGTAAAGTATATGATTGTCTAACCACTATTCTGTACACTTGAAACTAATACAAAATAATATTGAATGTATACTGTAATTGAAAAGAAAAGTAAAAAAAAAAAAAAAGGAAAGGAAAGAAAGAGCCCTGGCCTGTGTTTCTCAGTTGATTGAACATTGTCCCATGCACCCAAAGGCCACTGGTTCAATTCCTGGTCAGGGCACATCCCCAGGTTGCAGGGTGGATCTCAGGTTGGGGTGCATGCGGGAGGCAGCCAATCAATGTTTCTCTCTCACATCGATGTTTCTATCTCTCTTTCTCTCTCTTTAAAATAAATACTTTTTTTTAAAGTTGCCCTAGCCCCAAAGTGCGAATTAATCTGTCCCTTCCCTTCATTTGTTTGCCCTTTGATTCTACCACCTTTTGTTCCGTATTACTTGTGTATTATACTGCCTGCTATTTTATGAATCTAAAGAGGGCAGACACCCGGTCTTGTCCATCTTTGTGCTCTCTGCATCGCTGACCTTGCTCCCTGCACTGAATAGGTGCCCCTAAATGTTTGTGACTTGAACTGTGACAGCTGGGTAAATGTTGAAGCTGAGTTGAAAGCTAGAGATCCTCTCTTCCAGTTTCCATTTCTAATCAAATAATGTTCCCTGGTTTTACCCAACTTTGAAAAAGTTACTTTCAAGGTCAGGAATGAGGCAATATTCTGCCCGTTTTATTTTATGAGCAGACACAAAGATTAGGTTTGCTTTTTTTCTTTTTAGTTCTCCTAACACTAAGCTGATTGATGGAAGGTAGAGGAAAGTAATAAACCTTTATTCACAGAACTACAAAACCCTCTCTGACTGCTGCCTCCTTCCCTCTCTGGAGATAGATGGGGCCATTGCTATTATGAAATATACAACAGAGGGGTGCTTTTCCAGTAATCCCTCTGGTACTCATCTACATCTTGACTACTTTGTGATGAAGATATCACCCTTGAGACAGAACCTGTCATCAAAACAAGCAGGCCACATATACATTTAACTGTTTGATTTCTTAAAGAGAATAGCAGTTTAATAATGAAAAATTGACTACTCCTTTCAAGGCATTGATTTTCCAGCCTTAGAGAGGAAGCATATGAGGTCAGACCAAGTAGAAATTTCAGAAATAAATTAGTCATAACATTGCATGCCACAGCACTCGTCTGTTCTTTTTCTTTTTTTTTTTTTTTTTTTGACTAGTGACAACTGGCTAGGGAACCAGCTCACCAAGAGGGAAGCCAGAGGAAGCCAAACATCCAAGTAAGCAAGGCAGTCTGTGCAACTTTGATGCTGAAGTAATAGCCCAAGAGTCCAAAAACAGCACTCATGCTGGCTGGGGACAGGCCCTGGGTGGGGACAGGCCTTGTTGCAGTTACTTTTCACTGCAAACCAATCCTTTCTAGAAATGAGTGGATTAAAACAACAAATGGGGTATTCCTTCTCCCTCGTCTCTGGGCTGGTGGGGCACTTCTTCTTGCCCGGGCCACTTTACTGACCTCTATGGAACTCATACTGTGTCTGGGGGGCAGCTGGGGGCTCAGCGGGGCATGAATAGCCTAGGATGGCCTCATTCCCATGTCTCAAAACTGGCTCAGCATCAGCCAGGGCAATGGGGATGACTTTGCCATGCATGTGTTTCCCATCACCAAGCAGGCTAGCTCAGGCTCATTCCAAGTGCCTCTGCTGGGGACAGGTTGCTGGGTCACAAGGCCAGCCCAGGAGGTAGAAAACCAAAGGCCACTTCTGAGTGGGAGGATCTGCAAGGCCACATTGAACAGGGTTGGGAAGAATCTGTGGCAGTGTTTGCAATATACTACAGACCCTAGGCTCCACTACCTTTTCCTTTTCCTTTCTTTGTCACTCTCCTAGGAGGTAATAGCAGAAAAACAAGTGACTCAAAAAAGAAGGTGGTGCTGACTGCCTTCCGTGGAGCCTTTTCACCTTGACCCCTTGTTGGGTTCGCTGTGTGCTGCTGTGGAAGACAAGCAATGCAAAGACCTGGAAAGAAGAGTTAAAGCACATGCTGGGAGCAAGAAAGCTCCAACCAGGCCCACTTGTCTGAAGATAGGATGAGGGAGGACAGGTGGTCCATTTTCTGAGGCATGAACTGCTGAGTGGGCGAGAAAGGAGACATGGAAGGTCCAGGCTGCCTCCACACCTGCCTTCCCTCCATCTATCAGCTCAGGGCTGTCAGGGTCCTCAGAAGCCACAATTCCTCAAAAAGTGGGCAGTGTGGTATAAAAAGTAGATGACTGCATACAAAAACTTCACTTAAAAAGAGTAGTTTTAACATTTAATATTTTCTTGGAGGTAGTTTCAAGCATACAGAAGAATTGCAAGAATATGAATAGTACATAGAACAGCTGACCCTTTATCCAGAGTCAGTTATTGGTCACTTATTGTTAACATCTTGCCTCATTTGCTTTAATCATTTGTTCTCTCTCTCTCTCTCTCTCTCTCTCTCCATATATGTGTATGTATGCATATACACACACAAACACACACAGAGCAGGTCCTCAAATAACATCAATTTATTCATTCAACATCATTTTGTTATAACGTTGATGAAATGCCACAGAAATCTTGTTTATATCATTTAGCTTATGCTAAAATTGGTTTTGTTATACCTTATTTCTCTTAACATCACAGAATCTATTGATGACATTGAGGACATAGTGTGTGTGTGTGTGTGTGTGTGTGTGTGTGTATTATCTCTATTACTCTCAAATAATTCAGTATATATAAATATACTAGAGGCCCAATGCACAAAATTCGTGCAAAGGGCTCAGCCCTCACAGCCATGGTGGCTTGCCTCGGCCCTCACAGCCCTGGCTTTGTCTGGAAGTTTGTCAGGAAGGACGTCCAGATGGTTGTTCGGTTGTCTGGTCCAATTAGCATATTACACTTTTATTATTATAGATATACATACATATATGTGATACACACACACACACAGACACACACACACACACACACTGAGCCATTTGAGAGTGATTGCCTACATTGTGAGTGACTCTGTAACCTAAATACTTCAGTATATACTTTCTAAGTCTCTTTCTCAAAGAGAATATCCTTTGAAATTCAGAGAACAAGCATTGAAGAGGGGCCACTCCGTCTAGTGTAGGACTCCCAGAGCAGTACACACAGAGCTCAGCTGGGAAAAGCCATCTCCCATAGTCTCTCCAGTCTTCTCTAAGGCCACAAGAGTCTCCCGCCATTCCCCTTCTAGAAGTGCAGCCCAGAGAGAAGAGAGGACCAAGCACCAGAAAGAGATAGGGAGAGACAGGGCATTTAGCATCAAGAGAAGTGAAGAAGGAGTAAGACATTCATTATTGTTTCTAAGAAATCAAAGAATTGGGGGCTGGGGGAAGAACACTTAAAGTTGTGTGTGTTTTTTAATTTCAAATAGGGATGGGTAGGAAGGAAAGCATTGTGCTAAAAGGGAACACATGGGGCTTTTAGAGGACATGGACAGATACCCCAAAGACACATATTCTCTACTTAACTAATTTGCTTAAGACTGACATTTGGAAGTCTTAAAAACCAGAGTCATCTCTGTGGTACACATTGAAACTATACTAGTATGTCTTTTCCCCTAAAAACATTCTAGCATCATTTCCTCATTTTGAATGAACTGGGCTCAAAAGGTAAGAAGCAGCATGCTCCAGCTCAGAGGTTCTTGACTTTGCCTTGCTGGTTGGTTCTAGTGGCCAGGAACCCCCCCAGTTCCTGGCTCTACCTGGCTTTATTGTCAGTATGGCAGGCGGGAGGGGGAGGCTGAGGATAGTAGTTTGTGCTAAGTGTCTTAGTTACTAACCATGTGAAGGGTATCTGGGAAATATTACACAGACTATCTACTTCTCTATCTAAACCACCATTTACCTGGATAAGAAAGTTTATTTGGCCCAGAACAAATTATGGAGGTAACATTTAGGCCCAAACTCAAATCCCTTGTTTATAAGATGTGGATGTTCTCAAGATAATGCTTTCCAGGTAATAAAGAGACAGACCTTAGTCTTGGCTGTGGATACTGCAGGGACCATGAACCAGCTCCAGCCCCTCTCAGCCATGGTCTGGGAGGCCCTGGAGAACAGTCTTACACTGTGGATAAGAAAGCCTTTGTGGAAGTACAAGTTTCCAACAGAGAAGTTCCAGCATACTGCTGGAAATTTATATATATATATAACTTGGTTAATTAGAGAGGGTAAGAAGAACAGTTTGATTTTACCTACATCACCCCTTCCACAGCTTATCACCAAGAGAGGCCTTATCACCAAGAGAGGCCTTTCTGGCCCATGATTTCTCCTGCGGCGACTGTGTAAGTGAGCACCTAGGTACCCCAACTGTGCAGGATGCTACCAGAAAGACCTATTTCTCTCACTCACCCCATCCAGAATGCTGAGTCATGAGATGCAGAGACTGTGGAGACATGACTGGGAGAGCAGCAGGCAGAACACTCATAGGAGCATTAAAAGGATGTAGATCCTACTAACTGTCAAGGACTCCATCAAGAAGCCCTCCCAAATGGGTCCATGGGTACACCCAGCACTTTGTGCTTGCCCCCCCCACTCCCCCAACACACACACACACACACACACA
>NW_006297510.1:413344-417843 GCF_000327345.1 Myotis davidii
ACACACACACACTGTGGCTGGCATCACATTATATGCGCTTGATTGGCAAGAGCAAGCTTTAGCTGAATGCTAGTGAACATGCGCAGAAAACCTACCCAAATCTTCTGGCAAAGGGCAGACCATAAACCTGAGCTTTATCTCTGCCCTTGGAAAGCAAACGGGAGGCTGTCAGCACAGCCTGATGCAATGCAGGATCAATAGAAGGCATACAAGCTTAAGAATTTTGCCACAAGAGGGAGCAAGAAGCATGGAGCAGGTGTATCAACAAAAGGTCTGGAATCCCTAGTAAGACTGATGGAAGGGATTTCCTCACTAATGCATTTAGAAAAGACTGGAGAAAATGACTACTACTTCAAATGGGATGACAGCAATGCAAGACTTCAAGGAACATGGTAAATCAAGGAATCATGACACCACAAAATGATCACAATAATTTGCCAGTAACTGACCTCAAGGACGTGGACCCAATAAAAACTAAAATAATTAATAAGATGGCATTGGTGAGTCCTTATTTATTAATAATTACTCTAAAGGTAAGTGGATTACATTATCCCATCAAAAAGCACAGAGTGGCAGGCTGGATTTTTTTTTTAAAGACACAACCATATACTGCCTTCAAGAAACTCACTTCAGCTTTAAGGACATACATGAGCTTCAAAGTGAAGGAATGAAAAAAGACATTCCAGGCAAGTGGAAACCAAAAGAGAGCAAGGGTAGCAATACTTATACAAAAGAGACTTTAAGCCAAAACTGGTAACAGGAGACAAAGAAAGTCATTATATAATGATAGAGAAGTCAATTTATCAAGAAGGTATAACAATCATAAATATATATGAACCCAACATCTGAGCACCTAAATAAATTCAGATCTGAAGAGAGAAATAGACAAAAATACAATTACAGTAGAGGACTTCAATACCCCACTTTCAACAATGGGTAGATTATCCAGACAAAAATCATTTAAAAAAACATTGGACTTGAACTATATGTTAGATGAAATGTAGCTAACAGACATATACAAAATATTCCATCTAACAGCAGCAGAATATACATTCTTCTCAAGTGCGTACAGAACATTCTCTGGGACATATCATATGTTAGGCCACAAAACAATTCTTAGCAAATTTAAGAAGATGGAAATCATCCCAAGTATATTTTTTGACCATAATGGTATGAAACTAGAAATCAGTAATAAGAAAACTGGAAGATTCACAAGTATGTGGAAATTAATACACTACTGAACCAACAATGGGTCAAAGAAGAAATCAAAAGAGAAATAAAAAATATCTTGAAACAAATGAAAATAGACACAAAACATACCAAACCTTATGGGATATAGTAAAAGCAGTTCTAAGAGGGAAGTTTATAGTGATAAATGCCTACTTTAAGATAAAAAAAAGATCTCAAACAACCTAACTTTACAAATGAAGGAACTAGAAAAAAATAACAAACTAAGCCCAAAGTTAGCAGAAGGAAAAAAATAAAAAATCAGAGTGTAAATAAATGAAGCAGAGACCAGAAACATTTTTTAAGAAATCAATGAAACTAAAAACTGGTTTTTCAAAAACATAAAATCGGTAAAACTTTAGCTAGTCTAAAGAAAAAAAGAGAAGAATTGAAATCAGAAATGAAAGATATTACAACTGAAAAAAGAATCATAAAGGACTACTATGAACAATTATGTGCCAACAAATTAGATAACTTAGAAGAAATGAATAAATTCCTAGAAACATATAACCTACCAAGATTGAATAATGAAGAAATAAAAAATCTGAACAGACCAATAAAGAGTAAGGAGATTACTGATTAAATTAAAAATCTCCAACACAGAAAACCTCAGGATTAGATAGATTCACTGGCAGACTGTACCAAGACTTAAAAAAAATTAATACCAAGTCTTCTCAAACTCTTTTCCAAAAACTGAAGAAGAATGAACACTTCCAATCTAATTTTACCAGGCCAGAATTACCCTAATATCAAAGTCAGATAAAGACACTAGAAGAAAACTAGACACCAATATCCCTGATAAATATAGATGCAAAAATTCTCAACAAAATATTAGCAAACAGAATTCAATAGCACATAAAAAATATTATACAACACGACCAAGTTAGATTTATCCCTGGGTTGCAAGGATGATCCAGCTTATATAAAACAATAATACGCTGCTTTGGCCAAGTGGCTCAGTTGGTTGGAGTGTCATCTGGTATACCAAAAGGTTGCAGGTTCGATACCTGGTCAGGCATGTATGAGAGGTGAACGATTGATGTTTCTCTCTCACATTGATGTTTCCCTCTCTCTCTCCCTTCCTGTCTCTAAACATATCCTCAGATAGAATTAAAATACTACTACTACTAATGATGATAATATGCTATACCACACTAATAGAGTGAAAGATAAAAATCATTATCTCAATAAATAAAACATTTGATAAAATACAACATCGTTTTATGATATTTAAAAAAAAAAACTCAACAAATTGGGCATAGAACTTTGTACCTCAAAGTAGTAAAGGACATATATAACAAACCCACAGCTAACATCACACTCACTGGTGAAAGGTTGAAAAATTTTCTTCTGAAATCAGGAACAAGAAAAGTGTGTCCATTCTCCCTTTTATTCAACATAGTACTATAATTCTTGGCCAAAGCAATTGGGCAAGAAGAAATAACAGGTATCTAAATTTGAAAGGAAGAAGTAAAATGCTTCTGTTTGCAGATGACATAATTTTATATATAGAAAATCCTAAAGACTCCACCAAAATAATGTTAGAACTAATATTAAAACTATATATGTATAGTGTGTGCATATATATCTGTGTTTATATATATAAAACCTCTCTTACAGCAGCTTAAATAAGGGGGTGGGGAGATGTCTGTCAAAGGGTACAAACTTACAATTATAAGATGCATAAGTTCTGGGGATCTACTAGTAATGTACAGCATGGTGATTGTAGTTAACAATACCGTATTGTATACTGTATTGTATTGAAAGTAGCTAAGAGAGTAGTATATCTTAAATGTTCTCACCACCACAAAAAAAAGAAAAGGTAATTATGTGAGGTAAACTAACCCTACTGTGGTAATCATATTGTAATATGCAAGTGTATCAAATCATCACATTTTATGCCTTACACTTACACAATATTATGTCAATTATATCTCAACAGAGCTGGGGAAAAAAAACATAAGGAGTCAAATATGAGGAAAAGCTCAAATGATTATAAAGATCCTGGCTCTAAAGTACCTGAGTTGCTGGGATCAATGCCAGCAGCCACCTACATTCAGACTTTCTGTTATGGGAGAAAAATGAGCCCTGTTTTTATTTAAGCTGCTGTAAGATAGGTTTTGTGCTACTTGCAGCTAAGAGTACTCATGATGGACCCCCCCTTTCCACACAAAAGCCACAGCTCTTGTTTAGCTGCTAATGTGAAGAGTTTTGAGCAACCATATCATAGAGGTCCTGTGTGGTCAGGAAAAAACATGTTTCACATGAAATTTCAGGAACTACATGGCTCTTTGCTCTATGTGCTTCTAAGATCAGGGGGAAGGGAGGAAGGAAGGGAAGGGGTATTTTAGACCACAGTTTAGGACTCACCTTTAAAGAGTGTGAGATGAGACTAGGAATCCCCGGTTCTATCTAAAATCTTTTAACGTGACACTAGATTGACAAAGATACGCCTCAACACAGAAACCCTGAGGAGTAGGGAGAAAGAGAGATCTGAGGGAGGAAGGTAAATATAAGGGGATGTGAAATTTACTTTCAAGTTGAGTGGCTTGACTGGTGTGGGTGCCAACGAGAGTTGAGATAATGAGGAGCGATGTGATGACGCAGGTCAGAAATAGGAGGGGGAGAGTGTGGTTAGCCAGACAAGCGGGTTTCCCATGGGCCTGAGACTTAGGAAGCCTCCTTAACCATTTGCATATATGAGGTGTATCTATGTGCATTTCCACATTATGTCAAGGAGTGACTGCACCTGGAACTGTTATGGATTCTCAAAGATATCTGGGACCCACAAAGTAATGGAGACTCTCCTGATCTGATCGACCTGACAGGTTTCAGAAAGCGGGTAAGCAGTCATTTTAGCCACAAGGTGATGCTGCACAGACACTTTCTCACAGGTGGGAAAAAAACAACCCCAAAACAATCAAGGCTCCATTATGGGCTGTGAGGGCCTAAGGGAGGGGAGTGGGGTAGAAGGGGTCAATGGAGGGGGGAGAGGCACATCTGTAATACTTTCAACAATAAAGATAAACTTTTAAAAATGGCTCCATTAAGAGAGATGCAAATTAAAACAACAATGAGGTACCACCTCACACTTGTCAGAATGGCTACCATCAACAAATCAACAAATGGCAAGTGCTGGCGAGGTTGCTGAGAAAAGGAAACCCTAGTGCACTGCTGGTGGGAATGCAGATTGGTGCAGCCATTATGTAAAATAGTATGGAGTTTCCTCAAAAAATAAAAAATGAAACTGCTTTTTGACCCAGTGATCTGGG
>NW_006297510.1:419084-430970 GCF_000327345.1 Myotis davidii
TTTCTTCCCTCTCCCCACCCCCCAGTGCACAAATTTTTGTGCACCGGGCCTCTAGTATGTAATAAAGATTTAAAACTCAAAAAAGTGCTCAGTTATAAAATGAACATTATTCATGAACTGTAACCTTTTGGTATACATAACGTTTTGGATTTCTATCCTGCTATTATTATACTGTGTTACTTGAACTTTGGATCTGTGTCTGCAGAATGTTAAGTATACTAACTAGATTGTAATTGCTCCAAAATTGGGGGTGTTCAGGGCCCCTGCCTCCATTTCTATGGTTAATAGAGTGTCAATTCTATTGCACCAGGAGAGCTCACTGGGACTCAGAGAGCCACAAGTAGAGAAAAAAAAAACTTAAAGGCACTCTTCTATTTTCCAGATGAATAAACTGGGGCCCAGAATTGTTTTAAAGCTCATTTGAGTGAGGATCAACATTATGTCTTTCTGCAATGCCATGCTTATATCCCATTCCACCACTCCTGGCAGGAAAGAATCACTGTTCAGTGTTTCCTGAAAGGTCCCTTACAGGTCAATGGTTGTAGGAAGCTTTAATGTCATATGGAAGTTCAATAGTCCTCTCAGGCCCTGGTGAGTGTGGCTTGGTTGGTTGGAGCATCATCCCATAAACCAAAGGGTGGCAGGTTCAATTCCTGGTCAGGGCACATACCCAGGTTTTGGGTTCAGTCCCCAGTTGGGGCATGCAAGAGACAATGAATGGATGTTTCCTTCTCACATCCAAGTTTCTTCCTTCCTTCCTTCCTTCCTTCTTTCCTTCCTTCCTTCCTTCCTCTCTCTCTCTCTCTCTTCCTTCCTCTGTCCCTCTCTCCTCCTTCCTCCATCCCTCTCTCCCTACCCTCCCTTCCTCTAAGATCAATTTTTTTAAAATACTCCACTCAATACAAGTGACCTACTTGGGAGGCAGCAATGACAAAGATCAGTCAATTTGCTGAAAGAAGGTGGATTAATAATGCAGTCAATTGGAAAACCATTTAATTTCATTTGCTGCCAATTTCAGATAAGAAACATAGACACAATCATCTAAGAGGAGTGCTGCTTAATATTTTTCTAAGTTTTTAAATATTACCACTTATTGCTGATTATGTCTTTGCATATTTGTAAGAAAACAAATAAAATGAAATGTATTACTGGGCTATTAAGCCACATTTTGTTATAAGGGACTTAAATAAATTTCACATTTTAGTTTGCCAATTATATTATTTCTCTCCAGTTTCTGAAAATAACTAATTAAAACAGTAATGGATCTGTGGGCTAAGTTTATATTAATATTTTGATTATTAAAGTGCTGAGAGAAAATGATTTCCCACAAAATACATTTTTACTTAGCTAATTAAATACTTTCCCATTTTACACTAGGAGAGAAAAAAGAGATAGAAAATAACTGAGGTTTCTAACATGAGCAACTTGAAGGATGAATTCACATAATTAGAAATACATTAATAGTTATAAGAGATTATTTGCAAAAAGGACTGCAATAACTTCCTCCGTCTCTTTGCCCTTGAGCATTTCCCTCCCACACTGACTCTTGGCTTGCCCATGTGACTTGCTTTGGTTAATGGGACAATAGAAAAAGCAAAGATCTAAAAAGTATTGTGCATTGTGCTTGGGAGCTCCATAATCATGACCAGGTGAATGAGCCCAGGCTAGTCTGTTGGGTGATGAGGGACACACTGCCAAGTCATCCCCTGCCTTACCTGACATAGAGCCAATAACCAAGCACATAAAAGAGGTCATCTGAGATAAGGCAACCTCAGCCAAGCTTACCCAGACTAGAACAGCCAGTCAAATAATAAGAAATTATAAAAATTTATATTTTTTAAAATATATATTTTAAGCTACTGAGTTTGGGGTGGTTTGTTTTGTAGCAAAAGCTGAATGTTATAAAAAGTATCATCTTTAAACATTGAATTTACAGAGAGAAAAAAAAGATTAAATTATTTATACCTACATTCCTCTGTTCCATTCACAGTAAAAATTATGAAAAGAGTGTGTACTCATTTCCTCCACAATAGCCTTAATCTGCAATTGAATTTCTGTCTGCTCCACATTCCTGAATCTGCTTCTAGAATGCCAATTCCCCTGTTTTACCACTCTTACCCTTTTCAGTCTCCTTTCTGGCTCTGCCTCTTCTGCTCATTTTGTAAAGGTTGAGCTTCTGGGTCTTCTTCTCTATTTTACACTTTTCCATGCATAACTCATCCTGTCCCATAAATTTAAATACTGTCTGTATACTCATGACTCCCATCCTATCTAATAATAGACAAACATGGTAAATTGACCATACCTTCGCTATGCCTCCCATTGGCTAATCAGCATGATATGCAAATTAACAGCCAACAAAAGATGGGGGCTAATTTGCATACTGCAGGCAGGGCGGGACAGTGCCATCCCGCCTGCCCCACTGCCATCTGGGCTTGCTATCTGCGACCCGGGGAGGTGGGGCAGGACAGCGCCATCCCACCTGCCCTCCCGCCATCTGGGACTGCTATCTGCGACCTGGGGCAGCGGGCGTCCGTGTGCGACCCAACCTGGGGTGGCCGGGCAGGGCAGCAGCGATCGGCCGGCCCACCTGGGGCGTCCTGTGTGCGACTCGACCCAGGGTGGCACCCCAACCCCCGGATTGGCCCTGCCGTGGGTGCGACCCAGGGAGGCAGGGCAGGCACTGAGGGATCGGGCCTGCCATCTGCCACCCGTGGAGCGGGCCTAAGCCAGCAGGTGGTTATCTCCCAAGGGGTCCAGACTGTGAGAGGGCACAAATTTTTGTGCACCAGACCTCTAGTATTTACATATACAACCATGCCCTCTCTTCTGAATGCCAGGTTTCTATTACCAACTACCTACTAGACATCTTCACATGGATATCAAACCTAACACATCCAAAATAGAATCCTGATGTCCCACCCTGGAATCCCCATATTCCCTTTCTACAGCTTTCCTAGTATCTATTACTGGCATCACCAATCATCCAGCTGACCACACAGGAGGATAGAAGTCATCCTCAATTCTTTCCTTTCCTCTCTCTTTAGATGCAACTCATTAGCAAATTGTGTTAGTTCTATGTCCAAAACCCATCAAACAAACATCCTTTTCTCTGTGCCTCCTCTTTTAACATATTAGTTCAAAACACCATCATTTCTTTTCTAAGTTTCCTAAATGAGTCCTATTTCCATCCTTTCTCCACCATAGTTTATTCTCCAGATAGTAGATAGTTTTAAATGTTAATTTAAAAACATTCAACATATATCAGATCATATTACTCTCTTCCTTAAATCCTCCAATAACTTTATATTTTACCACAAATAGAGTACAAACTCCTTACTGTATAATCTACCTTCTGCCTTTCTCTGACTCCCCCACTAGAATGTGAAATTCATGAATTTTGATTATTTTGATTGTCTGTTCGCAATAGTCAATTCCATAGGAATTTATTGAATATATGACTGAACAGTCATAAAATGAATAAAAGGCTGTTGTCACTTGTGTTCTTAATATCATAATTTTCTTATTTAAATATTTTAATACATAAAATGTGCATGAAACATGTGTACCTTAAAAAATTAGTAAATGTAGGTATCATCAACCTTGAAACTCTTTGTGGTGACTGTCATCTGGATGGTCAGTAGACGCCTCCATGGAATTGGGTTCTCTAATCTCAACAGGAACAATGAAATCCTGGAGTGATAAAACAAAATAATCATGAAATTCTCCTAGATTTCCTATTTCTACAGATATTACAAGAAATAGATTCAGGCTAATATCTTTATATATGGTGATGAGAAGCACGGGATTTAGAGCTGTGCTGGACTTTTTGTTGTTAACCCTCACCCAATAATATTTTTTCCATTGATTTTTAGAGACAGTAGAAGGGAGAGGGAGACACACAGAGAGAGACACATCGATTGGTTGTCTCCCATTAGCACCCTAACCAGGGCTGAGGATCGAGGCTGAAACTGAAGTACATGCCTCTGACCAGAATCGAGCTCTCAATCCTTTAGTCAATGGGCTGATGCTCTAATCACTGAACGAAACCAGCCAGAGCTGTGCTGGACATTTTTATTTAATCCTCCAATCTCCTCTCCAACTATTAATATTCCATTCTGTGCCCCCAAGGCTGAACTATCACTTCTTCTGGTTTAAGATTGGGTTCAGTCAATGGGAGCCTTAGCAGGAGATTGGAAGGTAGAAGGAGAGTATTTACTCCTCCCCTGGTGGACTGTGGGCTGCCCAAATCTTATTAAAAGCTGTAGGTTCTATTTAGGGGTCCTTTCTATACAACTACTCTAGTTCTGGTAACTATTCCTTCCATTTGCTCCTTCATGATATTGCTACCCCTGGAGTATTACACCATTCCTTCTTTAAACCGTACCTACATCTTTGTACATGGCCTCTTTATTAACTCACCTTAATTACTTGATTTGAATGTGCAATTTGGTTCACTCCGGGACCCTGAACGAGGCTGTAATTGATACCAGAATTGGCCCCAAGACATAGAAAACTAAAATGAAGTTCTGGGATACAACAGATCACCAATTTGAGGAGTACATAGATAACCTCCATGGGATTCTGGTAATCCCTGTGGATTCAGTGACATCGCCATAATTCAAATTATCACACAGTACAAGTGGAGAGCAAGGTTTTGTGAGAGTAAATAGCCGCGGAGTTTGGTCACCATGTGATAACAGTGATTATAAATATTGTAGGCCAGTTGATATTATTAATTATCCTAGAAAGAGTATATGGAAGGGAGAATAAATTGAAAGCTTGGTTTTCAACTCAGGCACAGGTGCAAAATCAGAAAGCCTTGAAAGAAGCTAAAATAGTTGGTCACCTCCTGAAATTTCAGTGCATGTATGGCTGTGGACCAAGCTCACAAATACTAAATGGGACCCTGAGAAATAGAAATGGACATTTAGATAGAGACAGACAAGACTGAGAATTTTGAACCCCAAATCTCTCTGAGAAGGCAGATACTCCATACTCTCTTGCTGGAGAAGGCAGACACTCCATACTTTATTCCAATCAGATAATGATTCTAATCATAGCTGTGGTTCTGGATATAGTACCTTCATGTGGTTAAATAAATAGAACCTCTGGCACCTGGGCTTAACAAAATTGTTTAACCTATCCTTATCAGCATAGATTATCAGAAGCCATTTGCCTTCACATGCAGGGACAGCAGTACACCTGAGTATTCTCAGGGTTATGTCAGCTCTCTTGTTCTCTGCCATAATAGAGTCTGCGAAGTCCTTGATCATCTTGATTTCCCACAGAGTAGCATGCTGACAGTATAATCATGACACTATAGTAACTGGACCCAGTAGACATGGGAAGTAAGGAAGATAGATGCATCCCATAGCGTGAGAGATAAGCAAGAAGACTCAGGCCCCTACTGCATCATTTAGGTTTCTAGGGGTCCAGTGATCTTGAGTATCTTGGGAAATCACCTATAAAGGAGATAAGTTGCTTCTCTTTATACAACCTGTCACAATGAAAGAGGCACAGTGATTTTAGAGTCAACACAGTCTACTTTTGGTCATACCCATTAAGTAGGGGGCCTGGAGCAAGATAAGACTCTGTGGTAGGTCCAGCTGTAGTACTAGTTGTCCTGTCACTTGGGCCTTATCTTTCATACATGGAACCTCAGAGAGGTTTCAATGGAAGAAACTTCTACCAACAATTCTCTACTTGAAAAGCAATACCTGGCTTGCTACTAGGCCCTGGTAGAAACTGAGTGCCTGACCAAGGTAAACTGCCCACCATGAACTGGATATCATCTATTCCACATTATCATAAAACTAAATTGCACAGCAGGAGTCCATTACAAAATAAAAATGTGTAGACAGGACTATATCCAAGCAAGTCCATAAAAGGCGCAAATAAACTGCTCAAGCTGGTGGCTCACACTCCTACCAGCTCCTACTACTTTACCATAGTGCCTTTAATCCATACTTATGGCCTCATAAGGAGTTCCCTCTGACCAGTTAATGGAAGCAGTAAAAGCTTAGGACTGACTTACAGATGGATCTGCATAGCATGATAGCACCAGCTAGAAGTTAATAGCCGCCTATATATGGGTGACCTACAAAGACATTGATGAAGGGTAATCCATCCACTGAGAGGGCCTAACTTCAGGTTAAAATCTGGTTGTCCACTTTCTTTGAGAGAGGCCTAAAATAAGGATCTACACTAAGGTGAATTGCTAATAAGTTGACTGGCTATTCAGAGACTTAGAAAAACTAAGATTAAAAGAATTAATAACAAGGAGGACAGGGAAGAGGTATATGGATGGACTTCACAGACTGGAAAGAAAATTTAAAGATATATATACATATACATATACATATACATACATACATACATATATATATGTATATATATATCCATCCTCAGAAATGCCTACCAGAGGTCATCCAACTTCAGAGATGGGCTTGGTAATTAGGTACATAAAGTAACCTGTCCTGTGAATGCTTCACAGTCTCTTTCTCCAGCCACCTTCTTATTAAGGACTACGATTAGAGTTTTCAACTATTGTTAACCCTACGGTTCTGTCCCATCTCTGTTGGTTTCCAAAAACACCATTCTAACAAAAAAAAATATTGATGGACATGATGATATTGGTTGCCCTACCCACAACTTTTTAAACATCCCACAATTACCCAGTTTCAATGTGCTTTAAGTTTTCTACAGGGACCTTGAGTGATATAAAATGCAAGTAAACTTTTAAAAATCCTCAGCTACTTACAATCTTGAAGATATTGCATCGCTCTCTAAACCTTGAGTTACTCTTTGGAAAATGAAGACACCTTTCTCAGAGTGTTATGTGGAGTTGAATGCTGAATGCATAGTTCCTGATATATAGCTAATATTCAGAAAGTGATGGGGGTTATTATTTAGCCTTATTAAACAAAATAAAAGGAAATTTGAATGAAGTTTTGCCAAATTAAGTGGCTATGTAATGTACCTTTAGAAGTACTGCCAAAAATTAATAGTAATAACTGTCAACACTTGCTAAATACTTTTGAGTGTCAACCACTCTTATAATCACCTTATAGACCTTATCTCCTTTACTCTTCATAACAAATGAAGAAGGTACCACTGTGATCCCCATTTTACATATGAGGTTAAGTAGCTTTCCCAATGGTACTGCTGGTAAGTAGCAGAGCTTGGATTCAAATCCAAGTCTTACTGCAGAGTGCAAGCATTAAACACCATGTTATGCTGCCTTCACGCCAGTTCAAAATATTAACACACATTGACAAATCCACCGATGAACATATATTGACTGTACTATACCCTATTTATACATGTCCCCTGATTTGCTCTACCAACACCTGTCTTCCAGGTCTTCACTAGCCTGACTTCCTACCACTGCCAGCTCTTTTATGTGCCCTACGGTGAGAGCCAGGTTTCAGCCCCCATGATACCCATTGCAGTGGGAGACACAGGGCTGCAGTGCCCAGAGGCCAGACCTAACCAGAATCACAGACTCAGAAGAAGCACAGCAGGTCCCTGAATATTGTCATTTTGTTAAACATCATTTTGTTATAACATTGATGAGATGCCAACTTGTTTATAGCAACTAACCTATAGTGAAACTGGTTTCATAATACGTTGTTTTGCTGCAGTTCCAAGAACCTATCAGTGTCATTAAGTGAGAACTTACTGTGCTGCAGTAGGAAGTACGCAATGTGACTTCCCCAGCAGCCCTTCATAAAGGCTAGGTGACAGAGCCCTGAGTTGTGGAGGGCTTAATACTCCATATGGTGAACTCTGACCAGTGAGAGATATGAGCCAGAAAGAAATTGGCAGGCACATTCCTCGTCCTTCCCCCTTCCAACAGACTGTTCCCAGGAGCAGTAGCTTGGTGCAGCCTGTCTGGAGATAAGTCGCATGACCAAGCAATCAGCTCTATTTTTCTCTTGAAGGTCTGGCCAGTCTGTTAATACATTACCTTGTATTTGCTTTCCTTGCTTTCTGCCTTGCTGCCCCTTTCCCCTCATTCTTGCCACATTGGATTGCACGTCTCAATTAGGGTGACAGAACACCCAGGTTTGTCTAGGACTGGGTGTATTGCCAGAATGTGCGACAATAGTCCTAAAACCTGGACAGCCCCAGGCAAACCCCACTCTCAAAAAAGTATTGAGTTGGCCTCTGCCTTCTAAAGACTCCTAGTATGACAACTGGGACCAGTGGGAGTGGACCATGAGAATGGATCATAAGGCTGGATGGAGAAAACTTTATTGTCACAAGAGCATTGTGCCATGACTCAGAATTTAATTCATAGCCAGGACCCCTGAGACTGGTCTTAATTACATTTCTGGGATGGCTCCTTGAAACTTGGACAGACAGGACGATAGCCTATTTCACAGATTCTGGAACTACCCAACAGAGTACAGAGAGAGGTCACAACTACCCAACAGAGTACAGAGAGAGGTCACAAGGTGAAAGAGAAAGAATGTAAGACTGGATTAATATGTGCAACAGGAGAATCGCCCGTCTCGGGGCGGGCCCACAAGACACTTCGCTCATTGAAGGAATAAGAAATGCACTGGTGAGAAGGGCAACACTATCTTTGAGAAACTCGGTGTGGCCGTCCTCTGCACACTGAACCTGAACATAGGAGATGCTGCCAGGACCTCAGTCTCCCTAGGACCAAAGGGGATGATGGCAGCAGGCTCCCTTGCCCTCTGGTTCTGCAGGAGTTTAGAGCAGGAGAGCGGTGAACTCAGGTGCTTTATTCACCCAGTCCCTCTGTTAGAAGCTGCCACAGGCTGCCGGCACTCCTCTGCTACAGCTGAATGCTCCTCTTAGCCAGTCCTCTCCATGCAACCTTCCTTCCTCCATT
Organism: Myotis davidii; assembly: GCF_000327345.1. Lineage (NCBI taxonomy): Eukaryota > Metazoa > Chordata > Mammalia > Chiroptera > Vespertilionidae > Myotis > Myotis davidii. Next base: position 427,951 of record NW_006297510.1, read on the forward strand.
TCAGTCTCTCCCCTTTAGTCCTAGGAAAACCATGTTACTAGTTCCAGAGTATTACACTGTTCCTTCGGGCTTCCCAGTACCCCACTTCACTTTATAAATAATCTCTTTCCTGAAATTGATTAATTTGACTGTACCATCTATTTTCTGCCAAAGCCCCATATATTCTTAGAATATAATTGGGAATTTTTCCCAGAAACTGAGAAACTGGGAAGCTAAGGAGAGGGAAGGAAGGAAACTTTCCGGTGTACTTTTAGAACCATGTCAATGCATTACTTATTTAAAAGAATATTTCATGCTCTTATACACTTTTAGTAGCAATGTTAAGTCTTGGGGGGGCAGTGGGGAGCCAATGTGGCAATTGATATTATAAGCCTTAAAAATGTGACATAGTATTTCCACTTCTAGGAATTTATCCTCAGAAAATAATTGAAGATACAAAAATTCATGTACAAGGAAGAGTTATTGCAACCGTTGTTTATATAAAAGAAAATTTGCTAACAATGAAAATGCACAAAAATAAGGGCATTTGGAGAAAAATGTGACAGAAAACTCTGCAACCATCAAAGATTGTACCTTTTAGAAAATTAAAATATATATGTATATATTTTAAACCTCACCTGAGGATGTTTTTTTTCCATTGATTTTTTAAAAATCTTTATTGTTGAGAGTATTACAGATGTCCCTTTCCCCCCCCCCGTCTGTGTCCCTAAGTAATGCATATATGCATATAAGGATTTTGGTTAATCTCTTCCCACACCCCCCTCAACTGTTCCCTCTGAGATTCGTCAGTCTGTTCCATGTTTCCATGCCTCTGATTCTATTTTATTTATCAGTTATTTTGTTCCTTAGATTTCTTGTTCGTTTATTTTGATCTTTAGATTCAATTATTGATAAATATGTACTTATTACCATTTTATTGTTCATGTCTTCTTCTTCTTCTTCTTCTTCTTCTTCTTCTTCTCCTCCTCCTCCTCCTCCTCCTCCTTCTTTCTCTTCCACTTCCTCTTCTCCTTTTCATTCTCATTCTTATTTGTATTCTTATTCCTTTTCTTAAAGAATAACCTTCAACTTTTCATGTAGTACTGGTTTGGTGGCAGTGAACTCCTTTAGCTATTTCTTGTCTGTGAAGCTCTTTATCTGACCTTCAATTCTAAATGATAGCTTTGCTAGGTAGAGTAATCTTGCTTGTAGGTCCTTGCTATTCATCACTTTGAATATTTCTTGCCACTCCCTTCTGGCCTGCAAAGTTCTTGTTGAGAAATCAGCTGACAGTCCAATGGGTACTCCCTTGTAGGTAACTAACTGTTTTCTCTTGCTGCTCTTAAGATTCTCTCTTTGTCTTTAACCTTTGGCATTTTAATTATGATGTGTCTTGGTGTGGGCCTCTTTGAATTCCTCTTGTTTGGGACTCTCTATGCTTCCTGGACTTGTAAGTCTATTTGTTTTATCAAGTAGAGGAAGTTTTCTGTCATTATGTCTTCAAATGCTCCTTACACTATCCTCATATTTTTGGATTCTTTTTTCTTTTTGTTCTTCTGATTGGGTGTTTTTTGCTTCCTCATATTCTAAATCATTGATTTGATTCTCAGAATCCTCTACTCTACTTTTGAATCCCTGTAAATTATTCTTTATTTCAGTAGAGTATGCTTAATTTCTGACTATCTTTTTTATGTCTTTGACATTCACACTAAGATCCCTGAAAGTTTCACTAAGTCCCCTAAAGCTCTCATTGAGAACCTTGAATACCCTTATAGATTGTTTTGAATGCTGTATCCAATAGCCTGTTTGCTTCCATTTCTTTCATTTGTAACATGTTTTTTGGTCTCCACATTTGGCTATTTCCCTGTGTTTGTTTCTATGTATTAAGTAGAGCTGCTATGTCTCCTGGAATTGGTAGAGTGGCCTTGTGTAATAGGTATTCTGTAAGGCCCAGTGGTTCAGCCTCTCCAGTCACCTGAGCTGGGCACTCTAGCTGTGCCCCTGTGTGGGCTGTAATTGAGCCTTGATTTTTATTGGAATCACTGGGAGGAGTTAACCTCCAGGCCAGTTGCCTGTGAGGACCAGTTGTGATTACAGTGGAAGAACTGCTGTTCAGGGGACACCCCTATGGAGCAGGACTTGTTTCAGTGGGGCTTTGGTGCTCATTGAGTCTGCCCCTTAAGTGTGTGTTGCTTGTGGATGTATAGAGTTGTGGTCTGATATGGTCTGAAGCTATCTGCCAGGTTCACTGCCTCTGGGGCCTCCCAGGAGGTGCAAAATCAGCCACTGCCTAGGGCCACCTGGCAGGAGCTAAAGAGAGATCTGCAGATGGCTGCCATTTGTATTGGGCTTAGAAGTGCCCAAGTGTGGCCCAGCTGTGAAGCAAGGCAGTCTAGTGCTAGTGCCAGGTCTTAGACCTCTTATTAATAGGTTTGGGGCATTCTGACTCCAGCTGCTGATTGTTTAAGAGATTTTAGCAAAGTCGGAAGCCTAAACCAGGAAAGGCCATTAATATGGAAAAGTAGCTATAAACAGCTTGGGTGGGACTGCAAATTCGATGGGGTGGAGTTTCAGGGAATCACCAGGGTGGAGCGAATAGTGTCAGCCATGCTGTTGGAAACTCAGATATGGCTGCCAGTCAGCTTTGCAATGGAGGAGGTCCCAGCACAGGAACAGTGACCCCTGTGAGCATCCCTGTCTGGGAGGAAGCAGCCCCCAAGTTCCTGCCCAAATGCCAGACAGTCCAGTTTCTCTCCATTTATCCCCGGATTCCCCCAAAGCTGCCACCTGGCACTAGAACTCAGAGGAAACAGCACCATGTAAGTTCGTATGCCAGCCCTTTAAGAGGAACACCTGGGACTTCAGCAGCCTCTGTGTTACTCAGTCACAATCCCCGCTGGTTTTTACAGCCCGAAGTCACGGTGACTTCTATTCCCAGCTCTGGAACCCTGGGCTGGGGGGCTGGTATGGGGCTAGGACGCCCTGCTTCTCATGGGAGGCCTGGGAGATATCCCTCCCCATTAAAGAAACACCACATGTGG
>NW_006297510.1:431392-443633 GCF_000327345.1 Myotis davidii
AAACCAGGAAAGGCCATTAATATGGAAAAGTAGCTATAAACAGCTTGGGTGGGACTGCAAATTCGATGGGGTGGAGTTTCAGGGAATCACCAGGGTGGAGCGAATAGTGTCAGCCATGCTGTTGGAAACTCAGATATGGCTGCCAGTCAGCTTTGCAATGGAGGAGGTCCCAGCACAGGAACAGTGACCCCTGTGAGCATCCCTGTCTGGGAGGAAGCAGCCCCCAAGTTCCTGCACAAATGCCAGAGAGTCCAGTTTCTCTCCATTTATCCCCGGATTCCCCCAAAGCTGCCACCTGGCACTAGAACTCAGAGGAAACAGCACCATGTAAGTTCGTATGCCAGCCCTTTAAGAGGAACACCTGGGACTTCAGCAGCCTCTGTGTTACTCAGTCACAATCCCCGCTGGTTTTTACAGCCCGAAGTCACGGTGACTTCTATTCCCAGCTCTGGAACCCTGGGCTGGGGGGCTGGTATGGGGCTAGGACGCCCTGCTTCTCATGGGAGGCCTGGGAGATATCCCTCCCCATTAAAGAAACACCACATGTGGGTGTCAAACCAGCCTGTTTTGCACCTCCACCCCTCTAACCAGTCTCAAGGCACTTTTTTCTTTACTTCTCTAGTTGTAGAACTTTCATTCAGGCATATTTCAGGTTGTTCTGAATGATGGTTGTTCTGTATTTTAGTTGCAATTTTTATGTGGTTGTAGGACGCAGTGAGTACTGGCATTTACTTATGCCACCATCTTGGTTCTCTGTCTTGATTGATTTTTTTTTAAAGAGAGTGAAGGGGAGGGCCAAAGAGGAGAGAGAGAAACATCGAGTAACAGAGACACTGTGATTGGTTGCCTCCCATTCGCACCCCAACCGGGGATAGAGCCTGCAATAGAAGTATGTGCTCTTGACTGGGAATCAAAACTCACGACCCTTCATTTGTGGGTAGGCACTCTAACCACTGAGCCAAATCAGCCAGGGATAAAATATATTTTATTGATTTTTTTAGAGATAGAAGAAGGGAGGAGGAGCAACAGCAATTGGCTGCCAGGCCAGCAACCTGGGCTTATGCCCTTACTGAGAATCGACCCGGCAACATTTTAGTGCACATGACAATGCCCAACCAACTGAGCCACACCGGCTAGGGCTAGAAAATTTTTAAAGAACACAGGAGACTCTCATGATATAATGTTAGATGACAGAAGTAGAATACAAAAACACGTTTAATTTTGTAAAATATATGTACATATATTATCTCTATTTTACGAAAGAAAAACATACAGGCAGAGAATAGTAGTTCATACTTGTATGTGCTCAAGGTCACGGAGTTTATAAATTTGTATTTGGGGTAGGGGGGTAAGTTAGCTGAGTAACAGAACATCGAACTTAAAGAGATTTAAACAATAGAGGCATTTGATTTTTCTCACCAAGAGATCTGAGGGTACAAAATTCTATGGTTGGTTTGGCAGTTCAATTATGTCATTAAGGACTCATGTTCTTTCTATCATTTTATTCTGTCACCCTCAGTGTGTGAGCTTTTTGTCCTTAGGCTTGTCACTTCAGGTCACAAAAGGCTGCTGCAGCTCCAAATGTCACATCATCACAGGAAATGATCAAAGCAGGAAGGCCTTAGAAGCCAACTGGGTTATATCAGGCTCTTTGTCTGGGCCAGCTCTTTGGGGGCCCATGATCTAACCCAGAGTTTTTCCAAATATATCTGCACTGCAAAATGAACTCTCTTATCATGAGGGTCTACTGTTCTTGCTTAAAGGACTTGAAACAAAACCAGAAAGAGAGTCAACCTTTTAATGGCGTCTCTTCATCTATAAAATGAGTAGGTTGGACTAGATAATTTGTGAGGTCCCTTCTGGCTCTGTCTGGCTATGATTAGGGAAAAGGCTGGAAGAAAACACACCCATTGATTAATCATGGTTAGTTTTAGATGGTAAGATCATGAAGGATTTTCATTTTCTGCTTTATAATTTTCTTTCTTGACCAAATTTTCTAGAATGAATATGTGTTATTTATCTAAGGAGAACGTACATTATTTTTTAAATATCCTAAATATCCTAAACTAGAAAACTTTTTAAAACTAACTTTACAAATGTAATATGTGTTGTTATTTCTTTTAGTTTGTCTACCAATAGATCAGCCTGTTTTCTTAATCCCTATTCCCGTGCTTTGGCCAGCCTGTTGTAAAGGTGTCAGTGTTATCTGGAGTTACAGTTATGGGCCTTTTAGTACAATAGTAGACCTGGGTAATGGTGAATAGTAAGCAAGCTTTGTATTCTTCTTGTGGTGAGCTCAACTATCTTAACAATCAAAACGTAGGTAAATGCTTTTCCCTCCAAGAAAAGCCACAGAATACGTGGGTAAATTCACAATGCATTTAACTACCTGCAAACCTTAGTTATGAATCACAGATTGTGAAAGTAATCACATCTAGATTTATTTACAAAATACTCAGAACTACATAGCAATCTTTGTACTTTGTTTCTCATGGAAACTGAATTGTCTGTCAACAAATTCCAAAGGTCTTTGGGTCCAATGTACCTTACAAATTCTTAACATTTGTGAGACTCTGACATGTTAAAAAAGAACAAGAAGGTGAGTTAATAAGTCTTTATGGGCAACAAATACTGTCAGCTGATTTTCCTATAGTGACAAACTCACTTCATTCATTTTTCAGAAAATGTCTGCCAAATACCCACATTGCAAACACCATAGTTTATCATTCTTTCAAGTAAAAATGGTGCTCCCTGAACAAAGAAGTTAGTTAAATTCACAATTCAAACAATCTCATGAGTTCTTTTTCTTGACACAACCATCATCTTTTCATATACAGCATAATAATCATTTCATCACACAGACTATTAAAAAGATATGTGTTCCAGCCATAGTCAGTTTGGCTCAGTGGATAGAGCATCGGCCTGGGGACTGAAGGGTCCCGGGTTAGGTTCCTGTCAAGGGCACATGCCTGGGTTGCGGGTTAGGTTCCTGTCAAGGGCACATGCCTGGGGTGTGGGCTTGATCCCCAGTAGGGGGCGTGCAGGAGGCAGCCGATCAATGATTCTCTCTGGGGAGGGCGGGGATCAAAGATTCTCTCTCATCATTGATGTTTTTCTCTCTCTATCCCTCTCTCTTCCTCTTTGAAATCAATAAAAAATATATTTTTTAAAAAGATATGTGTCTGTGATCAAAATTTAATAATTTTTACTGCATATTCAATGACATTTTATTTTATTTTTTTCAATGACATTTTAAGTGAAACTTCCCCTCCCCCCACCTGTGTAGAGATGAAGAAAATAATGACTACTAGTACAGTTTGATGTCAGTGCCTTAATTTGTGTCAAGAAGTTAACAGTTTTACCCACCTTTGCTTTTGCACTGTGGACAAAAAAGGGCCACATGCTAACCTGACTAGCACAGGGAAGGCCTACCTGGAAGCCTTACAAAATCAGAGACCTAAAATAACCACAAAGGATGGTCTGAAATTAAAACTTTTAAATTAAAAAGTAGTTTATGGTGGGTAGTCATGTCCTAGGCCGGTATCTTCCCTGACGAAGGTCAATCTTTACCTTAACTGAGCCTATTGTCTTTTTGCATCTATGATAACAAGATAACATATTGTTGGAATGTCAAAGTAATTTTCCTTTTTATGGACCCTCAAAGTACAGGCACCGCTCAGCAGAGACCACAAATCCTTTCATTGTTATTGAGTTCATTGTTGACTGTTAAGTATCCTGCATCCACCTAAGTAAAAGAAGTATGTGTCTTTAATTTTACTTTTTATCCAATTCCAGAGGTTTCCCCCCCCTTGCTTTCTCCCACCGCCCTAATCTATCACCAACGGAGTTCATGTAACCCACTCACATCTCCTCCTTTGATGGTAATGTATAAAACAAGGTGCAAAACTGCCATTCTCCTGAGCGTTATCTCAATCTGTTGAGATTCTGCTTCCTGGCAACTATCAACAGCTTGGCTCAAGCAAACTCACAAAAATTCTTCACAAGTTTGAATGCTTTTTATGTTAACAGTACCATTAATGCAATGAAATCATAGACCTCCTGAAAGTGTCTTGGAGACTCCCAGGGGTCTGCAGGACACACTTTGAGAACCACTGCTTTCAACTATGAGCAGGTAAATTTTAAGCTAAAAAATAAAACTAAAAAAATGAAGATGAAATTAGGACAAAAATAAATCATATGTGTTAATTAATAGAGTAAAAAAAATAAGACCGTCCATCTCTTAAATAAAGATATTCTATATTATCAGTGAGCTATATAATTAAGTCTTGGATAATAATAAATGAAAAACAATTCCTAAAATAATTTTATTTTTCTTATATGCAATATTCTATTACCCTATTAAATTTGCATTACTATACTATTTTGTTACATTTTTCTCTATCCCAAGAGTTTCTTGAGATTAAGAACTATATATTATTCATAACTGAAACCTGTACTTGGAACATAGTGTTTCATAAATGTTTGTTTTTGTGAATCAATATATTTATCAATTAATGAAGAAACAATGAGTTTTAAATTTAAAACTGTATATAAGCTAGTTGAAATAAAAAGATAATATATCATTTTCTTCAGAGACAGACACATTTAAACAAGTCACCTAAAAAATTATCTGTACTGAGTTCTTAAAGTATTGCCAATTAGTGAATCTTTCCTAACATAACTTGTAGTCACAACATAATTTAATCACTCGGTTTTTGTCTATCCTTATTTCTGACTCCACGAAATAATCAAAAGCAGAATGTCAGAAATGAAGTATGGTGAACTGGGCATCTAAGTCATTGACCAAAGGAAGTCACGTGGCCAAACCATAGGATGGGGGTGTAGGACTACACAAGGGCAGACAGAAAAGAAGGCCATTAATATAACAATCAACCACAAGGAGATTAGGAGCTGTGCTCTCTTTTGACAGCCAGTAATTAACAGCTAAAACTAAACAGAAACCTGAGCCAGTTATTTTTCTGAGAAAACATCATTTTCCTGAGCGTATTATAACCTAATATAGGATGTCTGCAATTTTTCTCAATGTCGCAAGATTCGAAAGACAACCAATCTGAAAAATACATATGTCACAAAACATTTTGCAAAGAGAGAGGTCAGTCATGCAATTAGATGATGATAGTGGTTAGCGGCTTCAAAAATGTGTGAACTTGGCCCTTAAGCTTTGAATGACCATATTTGTAGACAGATTGAACCAGATGACCTTTAATGTTATTTTCCAGCACTGAGATTTTATGATAAACCATTTAGTAATCGGTTTATTGCAGCTCATTCTATCTTGGCTGAGCAAAATGCCCTTTTTCCTACAAGCACATATACATACGCCTCTGCATAAAGCAGAGCTCAGAGACAAATGACAGTTCTGTTTCATAATATTTGTCTCCTGAAGAGGGCCAGCTCCTGAGTTATTGCCTCATTAGTGAAAATAACAATCATCGACAACTCCCAGAATTATGGGGATGGAAATACTGAAACTTTGGTTCACAAGGACTATTTCTAACTTTCATTTTTCTTTGAACACCAGAAACTTGGGTTTCTCTCCCCTTATTCCTAGATTAGTGGAAAGGCTGTAGAAGAAACGTTGAAGGTTGGAAGTAGAAAAAATGTAGGCATGGACCAAGAAGAAAAAAAGAAGTAATCATTGCGTTTCATGGGGATTATAAAGGAAAATGGAAATAATGCTCATTGTTCTCTAAAGAATTCCCCCTTGCAGGTAAAATTTTTATTTCATATAACATCATGAAAGGAGAGCTTTGCTGACCCAGAATTAGATGCCCACATTTTTTATTTCCTCTGCTGGCACAGCAAAGCTTATGGGCAATTTATAATTGCCTGAGTGCCCAAAGGTTATGGATCAATCACTGCCAGTCACAGCAAGTTGCAGGCCTGGAACAGTCAGAGAGTCTTGGGATCTTTTTCACTAAGGCAGAATGGCTTGTTTTTGGATTTGGAGAAAAAAAAAACAGAATGAAAGGAAAATGCTATTGAGTGTACTTAGTGAGGAACATCATTTATATCTGAGTAGCACATTTTTAATAATGAGGTCAGCAGGGAGAAGATGAGGAGCAGGAAAGACCTCATAAGGAGAGCTCTGCTCAGCGAGCCAGCTCAGCTGGAGTGAAGTGGACCCAAAAATCCACAAGGGGAAAAGAGGATATTATATTTTTAAAAATGCAGTGTGCAGTGGTTACATTGATTTTTAAGGGAAAAACCCCCCACCCACTGACTTCATCTCATCTCAACTCATTTATTCTTGCCAGCTAAAACTTCTTCGTGACACATATCTGAATTCTTTTATAACTGAGTTTATTTTTTCAACCATTCAAATATTCTACATCATCTTTTAATAAAAGGAAATTTCACTTTTGCCAAATGTTAGTATTAGCTTGAATCATATGGAATTGCCAATATTCTATTATCTTTGACCCTAAAACAGCAACTTCATATTTTTTAGCTTCAGACAGTGCCTATAAGTAATTGGCATATGACAGTTTTGGTGTTTTATATTTGTGGGGACAGGATGAATTATTTCATAGATAGTGCTGGGACTATTAGACAAGCATTTGGGGAAAAGTACAATAGAAGCCCTACATCAATTCACATCAAAAAAATTGAATTCCACATATTGCTATTTAGTCAAATGTTAAAAATATTAAAAAATGAAGAGAATTTGGATGAATATTTACATAATTTGGAAGGGTGCAAAAAGCATTTCTTATTTTTTAAAAAAAGCATAAGAGAAAAGCCATGATAAATTTAAATAAGATTTAAGTGCCAAAACATCAATACATCTCTTTTAAAAAACTGTCAATAAAATTAAAGCATAATTAAAAACTGGGGAAAATACTGGCAACACATGGCAGAAAAAAGCTGAGGCTCTTACTCTCAAAAGGAAACAGATAAACACTCAAATTAAAAATGAGCAATTTTAAAAAGGAGGCACATCTCAGTAAACCTCACATTCAAAGACAGAGCAACTGAAAATATTAATGAGATATCAAGTGTCACCTTTCAAATTAATAAAGTAAAAAGAATGACAACACAGCATTGGTAAGAATATAGGAAAATAAATATTCTCATACATATCTAGAGAGGATGGGTTAAATTCATGATTTCTAGTGGGCAATTGATAATTTGTGTCAAAATATCTCAAAACTGCATATCTTCTGAACCCACAGTTCTACCTTTTGCAAGTTATATTAAGGATAAAGCCACAAATGTGTCCAAAGCTACATGTATAAGTATCTCATCACAGTGAAAATTTGGAAACTAACTACATATTTTAAAATAATGGAATCGTGATTCAGAAATCATGATACATACAAAGGAATAAAACCACATTATGAAAAATACTTCTAGAGACTCTAAGAACAATATGCTACATATATGAAAAGAAAAAGGTTGGAATATCAGTCAGTATGTGCACTGTACAGCTGGGGGGCAGGATTCACACCATGATTTGAACTGTATACAGTGGTTTTGGTGCCTTATTTCCTGGTTTTATTGAGATACATGATAGTGATGTTGTCCCCTACACAGAACATAATGGTATCCCAATTTACTCTCCTCTCCAGAGTGGGGAATGGATCCTCTACAACAGCCGTGGGCAAACTACGGCCCGTGGGCCGGATCCGGCCCGTTTTAAATGAATAAAACTAAAACAAAAAAGACTGTACCCTTTTATGTAATGATGTTTACTTTGAATTCATATTAGTTCACACAAACACTCCATCCATGCTTTTGTTCTGGCCCTCCAGTCCAGTTTAAGAACCCATTGTGGCCCTCGAGTCAAAAAGTTTGCCCACCCCTGCTTTTGACATAGGCAGTGGTGGCATAGGGAGAGGTGAGATAAATCCCACTTTGTGAGCCATGTGAGATCTGGCTACAATAAATATTGATAGTAATAATAGCTTATTATTATCCCTGTCCTAAATGCTCCCCATCCCCTTTATCCTGCTTTTTTTTCTTCTTTTTATATACCACCTTCTATTACTTTCTAATAATTTACATATTTATTATTTTTATTATCTGTCTCCCCCTACTGGTAGGAAGCCAAAGATTTATGTCTGTTTATTCACCACTATATGTACCCAACACCTAGAACAGTACCTGGTACACAGAAGGACTTCAAGAAATATTAACCACATGAGTGAATGAATGAAGCTCATATTTACTGTATGTATATCATGCATCAGGCAGCTTAATTCAACTAGCTAAGAACAGGTTTTAGAGGAAAAGAGATCACAAATGAGCAACATGAGGGGTATTGGTGAAAGAAAACAGTAGCAGCCCACCCTCTTTGCCTTGCTGGGGCAATGAGGGTATTGGGAAAGACTTGAATCGTGCTAAGTGAGCCAAATGTCTCTCTCTTTTTTAATAAATTCATTAGTATACTTTTAACTGTATGTGACAGACAATCCAAATCAAAATCACTTAAATAGTAATAAATGTACTGGCTTATATAGTGGGACAGCCAGAAGAGATGCCTTTAGGAGAAGTTTGATCCAGAGATTTGTGATGTCCCATACGATTCAGTTCCATTTTTTGTTAGTATTACTGATTTCTAATTTATTATTATTGTGACCTAAAACATACTCTGCATGATTTCAATAGTTTACAGTTCATTGAGACCTAATCTGTGGTCCACCATATAATCTATCTAGGTGAATATTCTGTATACACTTGAAAAAATATGCAGTTTTGGGAACCAAGATGGCAGCGTAGGTAAACGCCTGTAGTCGCTGCCTCCCACAATAACATCAAAATTACAACTAATATATAGAACAACCATCATTCAGAAACACCTGAAATCTGGATGAATAAAAGTCCTACAACTAGAGAAGTAAAGAAGAAAGCACAGTGAGACTAGTAGAAGGGGTAGAGGCACGAAACAGGCTGGTCCAACACCCACATGTGGTGTTTTTATAATCGGGAGGGAGATCTCCTGAGGAGGCCCCCAGTGAGAAGCAAAGGGTCCCAGCCGCACACCAGACTCCCATCCCAGGGTTCCAGAGCTTGGAAGAAGAGCTGCTATAACTTCAGGCTGTAAAAACCAGCAGAAATTGTGGCTGGGTGACACGGAGGCTGCTGGAGACCTAGATGTCCCTCTTAAAGGGATGGCACACAGACTTACTTAGACTTGATTTCTCTAAGCTCCTGCGCTGGGGCAATGGCTTGGGGAAAACCAGGGACATACAGGGAGGAACTGGACTGCCTGGCATCTGGGCAGGAACTTGGGGGCAGCTTTCTCCAAGACAGGGGTGCTATTAGGGGCCATTGTTCCCATGCGAGGACCTCCCCCATTGCAGAGCTGACTGGCAGCCATATCTGAGTTTCCATCAGCTCCACCCTGGTGATTCTTGAGACCTCACCCCATCCACATTGCAGCACCACCCAAGCTATTTGCAGATGCTTTTTCATATGAATGGCTTGTCCTGGATCAGGCTTCAGCTTTGCTAAAATCTCTCAGACAAGCATCAGCTGGCATCAGCATACAAAATACCTATCAATAAGAGGCCCAAGACCTGGCACTAGCACCAGCCTGCCTTGCTTCAAAGCAGGCCTCTCCTGGGCACTTCCAAACCCAATACAAGTAGCAGCCATCTGTAAATCGCACTGAAGCTCCTGTCAAGTGGCCCTAGGCAGTGGCTGACTTTGCACCTTAACTCTTTGCCAGTTAACTCTGTGGACAATTTCAGACCATACCAGATTACAACTCTACCAGCCACAAGCAACACACTCAAGAGGCAGACTCAGTGAACACCAAATTCCACTGAAGCAAGTCCTGCTCCATAGGGGTGTCTCCTACATAGTAGCTCTTTCACTGTAGTTGCAGCTGCTCCTCACAGCCAACTGGCCTGGAGGTCAGTTCCTCCCAGTGACACCAACAGCAATCAAGGCTCAACTACAACAAGATTCTCCACACAGCCGACATAGGGGTGCACTTAGATTGTCCAGTTCAGGTGACTGAGGAGGCAGAGCCACTGGGCTTTACCCGACACCTACTACACAAGGCCAGAGAGACTGTCAAGGATCTCAGTGAGAATTTCAAATACATGAAAAAGGACCAGTTAGAAATTGTGCATACACTAATTGAAATAAAGAATTAATTTACAAGGAATCAATAGTAAGTAGAGGATTCTGAGAATCAAATAAATGATTTGGAATATTGAGGAAGCAAAAAACACCCAATCAGAAGAGCAAAAAGAAAAATGAATTAAAAAATATGAAGATAGTATACGGAGCCTCTGGGACAACTTCAATCATACCAACATTCACATTATAGTGATTCCAGAAGGAAAAGAGAGAGGGCAAGATATTGAAAACCTATTTGAAGAAATAATGACAGAAAACTTCCCCTACCTGATGAAAGAAATAGGCTTACAAGTCCAGGAAGCACAGAGAGTCCAAAGAAGGGGAACCCAAAGAGGCCCACACCAGGATACATCATAATTAAAATTTCAAATGGTTAAAGACAAAGAGAATCTTAAAAGCAGCAAGAGAAAAGCACTTAGTTACCTACAAGGGAGCAAGCACCCATTTGACTGTCAGCTGATTTCTCAAAAAGAACTTTGCAGACCAGAAGGGAGTGGCAAGAAACATTCAAAGGGATGAATAGCAAGGACCGATAAGCAAGATTACTCTACCCAGGAAAATTATCATTTAGAATTGAAGGTCAGATAAAGAGATTCACAGACAAGAAAAGCTAAAGGTGTTCATGACCACCAAACCAGGATTACATGAAATGCTGTAGGGTACTCTTTAAGAAGAAGAAGCAGAAGGAGAAGGAGAAAAGAGAAAAGATAAAAATATGAATAATAAAATGTCAATAAATACATATGCATAACAATTTAATCTAAAAATCAAAATAAATGAACAAGAAATCTAATGAACAAAATAAACTGATGAATAAAATAGAAACAGAGGCGTGGAATAATGAAACAGACTGATGAATCTCAGAGGGACAGGGAGAAGGGTGTGGGAAGAGATTAATCAAAGGTCTTATATGCATATGTGCATTACCTATGAACACAGACAATAGTGTGGTGAAGGCCTGGAGTGGGGTGGGAACTGGGTTGAGGGGAGCAATGGGCAAAAAAGGGGGACATCTGTAATATTCTCAACAATAAAGATTTAAAATAAAATAAAAACTGCAATGAGGTATCACCTCACACCTGTCAGAATAGCTACCATTAATAATTCAACAAAAAACAGATGCTGGTGAGGATGTGGAGAAAGGGGAACCCTAGTGCACTGTTGGTAGGAATGCAGACAGGTGAAGTCACTGTGGAAAACAGTATGGAGATACCTCAAAAAATTAAAAATAGAACTGCCTTGAGACCTAGCTATAACATTTCTTGTTATATATCTGAAGAAATCCAAAAATTTAATTTGAAAGAATATAGGGGTGGGCAAAAGTATGTTTACAGTTGCATTGTGACATTCTTTTAAATAAGTAATGCTATTATAATAATCATAACCTGAATGTCTTTTTCTATATAAAACATTGTAAACCTACTTTTGCTCACTCCTGTGTATGCACCCCTATGTTCATTGCAGCATTATTTACAATAGCCAAAATATAGAAGCAACCCAAGTGCCCATCAATAGACTAGTGGGTAAAAAAGTGGTGGTACAGAATGGAATATTACTCAGCCAGAAAAAAGAATGAAATCTGACCATTTTCAACAGCATGGATGGACCTAGAGGGTATTATGTTAAGTGAAATAAGTCAGTCAAAGACATACCATATGATTTCACTTATATATGGAATCTAAACTACAAAATAAGTAAACAAACAAAATAGAAACAGACTCAGATACAGAGAACAGACTGATGGTTGCCAGAGGGCAGGGGTATTGAAGGACTGGGTGAAAAAGGTGAAGGGATTAAGAAATAAAAAAATGGCAGATACTATATAGTCATGGGGATGTAAAGAACAGTATAGGGAACATAGACAATAATCTTGTCATAACTCTGTATGGTGCCAGGTGGATACTGGAAATATCAGGGGGAATACTTTGTAAAGTATATGATTATCTAACCACTGTGTTGTATACCCAAAATTAATCCTATCTAATAAAAGAGAAAGATGGTAATTAGCGTACATCCGCTACCCTTCCCATTGGCTAATCAGGGCGATATGCAAATTAACTGCCAGCCAAGATGGCGGCCAGCAGCCAGGCAGCTTGAAACTAACATGAGGCTTGCTTGCTTCAGTGAT
>NW_006297510.1:444655-446076 GCF_000327345.1 Myotis davidii
AGTGATGTCCAAAATTGGAGAGGGTGCAGGCCAGGCTGAGGGACCGGGGCCCTGAGTGCACAAATTTTTGTGCACCGGGCCTCTAGTACAAAATAATATTGAATGTAAATTGTAAAAAAAGTAAAACAAAAAAAAAAACACCCAAAAACAGATAAGGTAAATATGTTAAAAATAAATATGAAAAAATTTTTTAAAAACCCACCCAGGATAAATATGTTAAAAAGTATAATAGAAAATGTGGACAAAAAGTGCGAAGAGATTGAGAATTTTAGCAGAGTAATAAATTATAAAATGTACCAAATGGCAACATAGAAATAAAGGACTTTTTAGGAAAAATGAACAATTAATTTGAAGATCTGATGGAAAACTGGACACAACAGATAAAGATCAGGAAGCTTCAAGATTATTTGAATAGAAGCAGATGGAGAAAAAAAGTGAAAAAAGTGAATCAGAGTACTGGAGGCCAATGGAACAACATTAATCAGTCTAACACTATCAATAAATTGACATATTTGATATTCATCAGCACTGAACTACAAATATTTTTTTAATTTGAACTTTTATTGTTGAAAATATTACATATGTCTCCTTTTTCCCTCATTGACTTCTCCCCAGCCTCTCCTGCCCCACAGCACATGCCCTTGCCCCCCTACTGTCTGTGTCCATTGGTTATGCTTACATGCATGCATACAAGTCCTTTGGTTGATCTCTTACACCCCTCTCCCCTGCCTTCCCTCTGAGGTTTGACTGTCTGTTTGATGCTTCTCTATATCTGGTTCTATTTTTGTTCATCAGTTTATGTTGTTCATTGTATTCCACAAATGAGTGAGATCATGTGGTGTTTATCATTCACTGACTGGCTTATTTCTCTTAGCATAATGCTCTCCAGTTCCATCCATGCTGTTGCAAATGGTAAGAGTTCTTTCTTTTTTACAGCAGCGTAGTATTCCATTGTGTAGATGTACCACTGTTTTTTAATCCACTCATCTGCTGATGGGCACTTAGGCTGTTTCCAAATCTTAGCTATGGTGAATTGTGCAGCTATGGACATAGGGGTGCATATATTCTTTCTGATTGGTGTTTCTAATTTTGGGGGAAATATTCCTAGAAGTGGGATTATTGGGTCAAATGGGAGTTCCATTTTTAATTTTTTGAGGACACTCCATACTGTTCTCAGCAGTGGCTGCACCAGTCTGCATTCCCACAAGCAGTGTATGAGGGTTCCTTATTCTCCACATCCTTGCCAGGACTTGTTTTTTGTTGATTTGTTGATGACAGCCATTCTGACAGGTGTGAGGTGGTACCTCATTGTTGTTTTGATTTGCATCTCTCAGATGATTAGTGACTTTGAGCATGTTTTCATATGTCTCTCAGCCTTCTGTATGTCCTCTTTTGAAAAGTGTATATTTAGGTCCCTTGGC
>NW_006297510.1:446146-448928 GCF_000327345.1 Myotis davidii
GGGAGAAGCTTGGCTTCCTCTGCCACTGGGAGCAGCCCAAGCCTCCTGCTCGCTCCAGCTCTGTGGCCTCAGCTATCTTCAGTCGTCTTCAGTCTTCGCTCTGTGCCTGCATATTCAAATTAACCACCATCTTTGTTGGGTTAATCTGCATACTCATCCTGATTGGCTGGTGGGCCTAGTGGAGAGACACCAATTTGCATGTTTCTCTTTTATTAGTGTAGTTAGATCTTTGTTGTTGATATTACAGATATCCCCCTTTTTTGCCCATTGCCCCCCTCCACCCAGTTCCTGCCCCACCCCAGGCCTTCACCACTCTATTGTCTGTGTCCATAGGTAACTCATATATGCATACAAGATCTTTAGTTAATCCCTTCCCACACCTCTCTTCCCCCTTCTCTCTGAGATTCCTCCATCTGCTCCATGTTTCCATGCCTCTGGTTCTATTTTACTTATCAGTTTATTTTGTTCATTAGATTTCTTGTTTGTTTATTTTGATTTTTAGATTCAATTGTTGATAGATATGTATTTATTGCCATTTTAATGTTCATATTTGTTATCTTTTTTTCTTCTTTTCTTCCTCCTCTTCCTTCTCCTCCTCCTCCTCCTCCTCCTCCTCCTTGTCCTCTTCCTCCTCCTTCTTCTTCCTCTTCTTAAAGAATACCCTGCCTGGCCAGCGTAGCTTAGTGGTTGAGTTTTGACCTATGAACCAGGAGGTCATGGTTCAATTCCTGGTCAAAGCACATACCTGGGTTGCCTACTCAGTCCCCAATGGTGGGGGGGCAGGTGGGGGCAGCTGATCAGTGGTTCTCTCTCATCATTGATGTTTCTATCTCTCTCTCCCTCTCCCTTCTCTCTGAAATCAATAAAAGTATTCTTAAATAAATAAATATAAAGAGTTAATCTCTTTATCTTTAGCCTTTGGCATTTTAATCATGATGTGTCTTTGGGGTGGTCCTCTTTGGGTTCCTCTTGCTTGGGACTCTCTGTGCTTTCTGGACTTATAAGTCTATTTCTTTCATCAGGTAAGGGAAGTTTTCTGTCATTATTTCTTCAAATAGGTTTTCAATATCTTGCTCTCTCTCTTCTCCTCCTGGCACCCCCATAATTCAAATGTTGGTATGATTGAAGTTGTCCCAGAGGCTCCTTACACTATCTTCATATTTTTTGGATTTTTTTTGTTCTTCTGATTGGATGTTTTGCTTGCTCATATTTCAAATTATTGATTTTATTATAGGAATCCTCTATTCTACTGTTGAATCCCCATAAATTATTCTTTATTTCAGTTAGTGTATGCTTAATTTCCACTGGTCCTTTTTCATGTCTTTTAAATTCTCACTAATATGAAACTCTCACCAAGTCCCTTAAAGCTCTCATTGAATCCCTTGAAGCTCTCATTAAGCTCCTTGAGCAACCTTAAACCCATTGTTTTGATCTCTGTATTCAGTAGTTTTCTTGCTTCCATTTCATTTAATTCTTTTTCTGGAGAGTTATTCTATTCTTTCATTTGTGACCTGTTTCTTTGTCTCCGCAATTTGGCTGCTTCCCTGTGTTTGTTTCTATATATTAGCTGCTATGTCTCCTGGAAATGATAGAGCGGCCTTGTGTAATAGGTATCCTGTAGGGTTCAGTGGCACAGCCTCCCCAGTCACCTGAGCTGGGCACTCTAGGTGTGCCCCTGTGTGGGCTGTAGTTGAGCCTTGATTTCTATTGGAATCGCTGGGAGGAGTTGACCTCCAGGCTGGTTGTGACTACAGGGAAAGAACTGCTGTGCGGGGGAAACCCCTATTGAACAGGACTTGTTTCAGTGGGGCTGGGCCCTTTTCTTCTCATAGGTGACCTCTACAATGGAGATCTCCCTCCAAAAACAAACAAACAAACAAACAAACAAACAAAAAATTCAGCATGTGGATGTTGGATCAGCCCGTTCCATACCTCCGCCCCTTCTACTAGTCTCAATGTGTTTACTTCTCTAGTTGTAGGACTTTCATTTATCCAGATTTCAGGTGATTCTGGATGATGGTTGTTCTGTATTTTATTTGTAATTTTGATGTGGTTGTGGGAGGTGACAAATACCAGCATTTACCTACACCAGCATCTTGGTTCTCTACTTCATTGTAGTTTCATTTTGTATCTCTCTGATGATTAGTGATGAGAGCATCTCTTCATATGTCTATTGGCCATCTGTGTATCCTCTTTGGAAAAGTGTATTTAGGTCCTTTGTCCATTTTTAAATTGGATTTGGTGTTAATTTGTATGAGCTCTTTAGAAATTTTGGATAGTAACACCTTATCAGGTATATCATTAGCAAATATCTTCATCCATTCAGTGGGTTGTCTTTTAATTTTGTTGATTGTTTCCTTTGCTTTCTCAAACTTGGGGAGCTGCCTCTATCTCCTCTTCAACTTTCCCTGTGAGACACTGCCCACTAAATCCACAGTGAGGAGCTCAAAGTGAGAGATCTAGGAATACCCTTCTCATTCACACTTTCTAGGTTTAAAGCTGATGGGCACTTTTCCATTCATGCAGAATTTTGCATCAGAGTGTGGAGGAGTGTGTGACAAAACAGTGAAATTAAGTTATGTCTCAATAAGGAGAATAATTGCAATACTGAGCAGATATTCATAATGGTGGCCATTTCTAATGAATTCTTCTAAAATCACATTTTTTGCCTCACTACTTAGAATCCTTATTTTGCCTTCTACATTCAAATTCATCATTCTGAGAAAGATTGTACTTTTGCCCTAGAAAGATTAGTTCTTGGAATAATGCCTCATTATATTTT
>NW_006297510.1:448938-450980 GCF_000327345.1 Myotis davidii
TGAGCAAAATCAGCTTTGAGCTTGTTTAGGTAGAAGTGAAGTTTAAGAACAGATGTCCTGCCCTTCTTTCCATCTCCCCATGCTATCTGTCATAGCAACTGGCTTTTGCCTCTTTGCTGATTGTTAGTTTGAATGTATCTATAATGAACAAAGCCTCCATTTTTACGCTTTCACAAAAGAAAAAAAAAAGTCTCCTCTTGTGAGTACAAAACAGCTACGTTTTCCAACACGAATAGGAACTTCAAAATTATTGCCAGTTCCTGACACATAGATAATTCTTCCAGAATTGCAGTATTTCTAGTACAAATTATATTTGAAAAACTACCAGCTCTCTAGAATAGGCTCTATGCAAAGTCCAGCTCATACCACCCCCACAATAACAGGAAGAATACGGCTTCATATTTCTCCCTTGAAAGGCAATGCATTCTAGTTGATAAGCGATCAGAGCAGACACCGGAAAACCTGATGGTATTTCTGACTCTACTTAGATACTGTGCTTTTTTTTTCCTTTTCCTTTTCTCACCTCTTTTCTCCCCTCCTCCATTCCCTCTCTGTTTTTTCTTCTCTTCTCTTCTTTTTCCCTCCTTCCCTCCCTCCCTCCCACCCTTCCTCTCTCCCTTTTTCTTCCACTGCTTTTAAAACAAAATCCTTTTTAGAAATAAATTTATATTAGGAGTGACACTTCCAAGTATTGACAAAGATGTGGAGAAACTGGCACTCTCATACATTGCTGATGGAAATGTAAAATGGCCAAACCACTTTAGGGGAAAGCTTGTCAGTTTCTCATAAAGTTAAAACATCCATCTACCTTATGACCCAGAAATTCTACCCAAGAGAGATTAAAGTCTGTGTACACAATGTCCAGAGCTTACTTTTATTTATTAAGAAGATTATAATCACAAAATATGTTTAATAATGATGTAGCTATGCTGTTACATATGCCTCTGTTCCTGTCATAGATAAAATCCACTTATAAATAAAATCTAAAGTTACAAAAAAAATCTGTGTTCACAAAAAGACTTGTGTCAGTTGTCAGAGTGGCTTTATTCATAATACCCCTAAACTAGGAACAAATGTCTATCAACATATTTGGACATTCACCATAGGTCTGCCTGGTACATTCTTTGAAAGGGGCGAGTTGTTCTGACCATTTTATTACTTGTTCTGGAATAGAAATGAATGGCTGAGGGGACAGCCAAACTAACCTCATGCCTCATCCAGGGGCAGTCTCTGTATGTAACTGCATAAAATGAGAAGTGAACATGATTTCTCAACACATATTTTCATAGTAGAAAAATCAGACTGTACTCTAGCCAAGTGATCAAAATTAATACCACCAGTGAGGGCAAACAGACATGATGGGCCTCCGGATAAGAAAGCCTATGTGAGATACCTTAGCTTCCCTAAAAAATATCCTGACTGCTTTCAGAACATTTGGCACCCTCCTTGTAATTAGTTCCCTCCCTGTATCTCCTAAAGCAGTGCTTCTCAAACTTTCCTATTTTTACCAGTCACCTGGGGATCTTGCTCAAATTCAGATTCTGTTCCAGTAGATCTAGGAGAGGGCTCAACATTCTGCATCTCTAACAAGTTCACAGGTGATGTCACGTTGCTGGTCTGCAGGCCACACTTTGGGTAGCAAGATCCTTTGATTCTAAAAGTGTGGTCCCTAGAGCAGTAGTATCACCTGGGAACTTGTTAAAAATGCAAATTCTAAGGCTCCACCCTCAGACCTACTTACAGAATCAGATTCTCTGGGATGGGGTCCAGTCCAGTCAGGGCCTATGATTAGGCAAAATGAAGGAGGCACCTATTCTCAGAGTTGTGCAAGTTCAAGGTCAGCACCTGAGTCTGGCACTGGTATCTTCCAAAATCTCCAGAGTCAGAGAACAATTGTTTTCTTTCTTCTCAGTAAATCACCTCACTACACTAGTAGCCTCATTTTATTTAAATTATCTGGGCCCCAACTCAAACCCATTGAATCAGAAACTTTGGGGGTAGAAAATGTGCATCTGGGAACTGGAGAGCATTATGCTAAGTGA
>NW_006297510.1:451103-453949 GCF_000327345.1 Myotis davidii
AGTGGGGGGGGATGGGGGTTAATGGGGGGGGTGACACATTTGTAATTCCTTAACTAATAAAGAATTTAAAGATAAAAAAATATTAAACATAACAACAAAAAAGGAAAATGTGCATCTGGCCCATAAGCAGATGTGAATGAGATTGCTCATCAAAGTGCTGCTTGCCAAGAGAAGCATTTGGAAGAGAGAAACCATAATATGTTAGATAAGCAAAACGTGTGGAGGCATACTGCAGTGAGAGGCAGCAAGCTAGATGTACCATAGAGTTGTGTGACAAGAGCAAAAAAACAAAGAGCCGATGAAAATTGCAAGAAACATGATTGAGACTGCTCTGCCATCTATACTAATAAAAGGGTAATATGCTAATGAGACCAGGTAGACCAGATGTCTTCCAGACGTCCTTCCAGACAAAGCCGTGGCAGCTTCAAGGGCTGAGAAGGCCTGGCAACTGCGGCAGCTGTGAGGGCCCAGAAGGGCCGGTGGCTGGCAGTGGCAGCAGCAGCAGGGTGATGGGGCGACCCCTTCCCCTGATCGGACCGGTTGCCTTTTTAAATGCATCTGTTTTTTTAAAATACACTATTTCTTTTTAAATAAAACTCCATAAACAGAGAAGGTGCCAGAGGAGAAGTGAAATGGGAGTGGGAGCAAGAATAAGGGGGGGAAATGGTAAATAATAAGCAAACAAGCAAGCACGAAAGAGAAGAGCTTTATGCAGACAAATGACAAAGTGTTCTGAACTAGGGAATATGATGAACTCAACTCCAACAAGAGGTCCACTAGTTGGCAGGGTGTGCAGAACTATCTCTGCGTATGCAGTCAGGAAATCATTGAGAACAAGAGCCCAGATGATTCTTCTGCACACCACTGACATCTTTAATTCCAACGCATTTTCACTTTTCACACTTCCATGATTTAGCCACTACTTAGCTTTCCAGTCACCCTACCTTACACTTTGCAATCCAGTAATACGGTAAATGTCATGATGCGACACCCACCCCCCCCCCCCCTCACCCCTCCTCAGATCTTTATTCATGTTGTGTCTTCTGCCTGCAACATTCTTTTTATCTCTCTTCACCTGGCTAACTCTTATTTATTATTTTCAACTCAGTTCAGGTGCCATCTCATCGAAAAAGTGTTTCTGACCTCCCTGACTAGGTTACACTGACCTGCTGGCTTTCATAGCACAGGGTTATTTGGCCGTAGTATATTATACTGAAATCATTGATTTGTATGCTTTAAAGACCTCTCCTGACCAATGACTCACTCTTATCATCGTTTGTACCTCAACATTGTACCTGCAATTCAAGAAGTTTTCTGATGTAGTAGGGCTTAACCAGAAGGCAGATGTGCTAAGGCTTAACAGGCACTAGAAATATTATTTATGTATTCATTCACTTACACAAGACCTTGTTCAGGAAGAACTTTAGCCAGCACTTGAGAACTGAACTTGAGAGGAATTTAACTGCAACATCCACCAGCAAAATCAGTCCTCTGCAGCCACAAGGACCCATCATGGCTGCCTGCCTGGACAGACCAAGATTCAGAGAAGGAGCCTGCAGTTATAGTTCTGGCTGTGGCTGGCTGGAAAAGATCTCCATCCCTGCCTGCTACTGCCATCTCTAGGGGACTGGCTGATTTTCACCCAGCTGTAGGCCTGCAGCTGCAAGGAGCAAGCTCTAAATTAAAATCACCTTCATCAATGAACTAAAAAATAGCTCATTTGTCTATTTTTTTCTCTCAGGTGTCCGAGAGTGGTGTTGCATACCCTATGTCTCCCAGTCAGGTAGAGATCAGAAGACCATTTTACATTGTCTCTCATCTACATCAAATACTTTCTGAATAGCCCCAGCTGGTTTGGCTCAGTGGCTAGAGCGTCGGCCTGTGGACTGAAGGGTCCCAAGTTCGATTCCCATCAAGGGCACATGCCTGGTTGTAGGCTCGATCCCCAGTAGGGGGCGTGCAGGAGGCAGCCTATCAATGATTATCTCTCATTATTGATGTTTCTATCTCTCTCTCTCCCTTCCTATATATGTGTGTGTGTATTTGTGTGTATGTATGTATGTGTGTGTGTGTGTGTGTGTATTTAGTCTCACAGGAAAACTCCCAAAATATAGACTCTTTTTACAAAACTAGGGAGTTGTATGATGGATTGATGTAGAAAATTAGATTCACAAACCCACGATTGAGAAAACATTTGCAATCATAGCCATGCTCCCCTCCCACAGAAAGAAAAGTAAATGTTTTATTTAAGTCAATGTTATTCAAGAGTTAAAGTAAAAAACCCTGAAATACTGAGTCTAAAATGAATTTTTCTCTTATTTCCAGAAGTTTCTTCAGTCATATCATTACATTTCTAAAAGATTTATCATTAAATTTTGGTCATTTTTTTAACAGACCAAATTATACTTGCTTAATAATGGGAAAACATGGTTTGGTAAAATCCAAATTCAAATGGTTAGAAAACCTTTCCATTAATCTCTAAGGTACTATCTCAGAAAGAGTTAAATAATCAAAAGAAACAATTGGGATACTCACTAAAGCAGGATTTCTTAGCCTCAGCACTATTGACATTTTGGGTGAGATCATTCTTTTTTGCGGGGGTGGGGGCTATTCCATTCATTGTAGGATGTTTAGCAGCATTCCTGGTCTCTACACTTTGGATGCCAGCAGTACCCCCCCCCCACCCCCGCAGTCATCTACAACCAAAGTATCCCCTGGGTGGGAGAAAGGAGCAAAATCACCCCCCTCCCCCATCCCCGTTGAGAACCACTGCATTAGAGGGAGACACAAAGCTATTCACAGATACGATGGAGTCTGTAAATTAGAACATGAGACAGAATACACAG
>NW_006297510.1:454010-456277 GCF_000327345.1 Myotis davidii
GGATTGAATTTCTTAATTCAAAGGTGTCACATTTGCCAATAGCATATTTGGGAGCAAATCCCTTTCTTGATGGCATTTCAAAAATCTGGCCAAGAGACATCTCACAGAGGAAGTCTATCTTTCAATAATTAATATATTCTTTCATTCAAAACACTGACACCTCAATTTTGGCTTCTACCCAAGAACAATAAAGGACCTATGTTGACCTCAGTGAGCAAGCTTAACCGTTCTTGATAATGATTAGAATTTTTAAAATCTTTTTTTAAGAGAGAATGAGAGGAAGAGAGAGACATTGATTTCTTGTTCTACTGATTTATGCATTCATTGGCTGCTTCTTGCATGTGCCCTTACCAGTGACCAAACACACAGCCTTGGTGTATCAGGACAACACTCTAATCAACTGAGCTACTGGGCCAGGGTCTGATTAGAATTTTTTTAAAATATATTTTATTGATTTTTTACAGAGAGGAAGGGAGAGATAGAGAGCTAGAAACATCGATGGGAGAGAAACATCGATCAACCGCCTCCCACACATCTCCCACTGGGGATGTGCCCGCAACCCAGGTACATGCCCTTGACCGGAACCGAACCCTGGACCTCTCAGTCCGCAGGCCGACGCTCTATCCACTGAGCCAAACCGGTTTTGGCTGATTAGAATTTTTAATGTAGCAAAATAACCACCCCCACCCAAAGATATCCACATCCTAATTCCCAGAACCTGTAAAGCAAAAGGGTCAAAGTGATGTGGCTGCTGGCTTGAAAATGGTAGAAGGGGCCACTAGCCAAGGAAACCAAGATCCATAGAGGTTAAGGAACAATTCCAAGCACACACAGCTAGGAAATGGCAGCACTAGGCTTCAAATCCAGGCAGCCTGGCTCCAGAATCCAAATAAAAGCCACCCAGAGCAGTTCTGTGAAGCTCAGGGTGTAATGTTTAAAAAGCAAAACCTTGGACTTTTACACCCAAAGAAAATGCTTAAGCATTATGGCATCTATGTTTCAAATGCAAGGATGTCTGTGGTTTTGCCCATCCAGCATTTCTGCCATCTCATTTGAAGAGTACTACCTCAAATTTCCTTGGGCAATTACCCCCTACCACCGTGATGGTGAACCTTTTGAGCTCGGCGTGTCAGCATTTTGAAAAACCCTAACTTAACTCTGGTGCCGTGTCACATATAGAATTTTTTTTTTATATTTGCAACCATAGTAAAACAAATATTTATATTTTTATATTTATTTTATATATTTAAATGCCATTTAACAAAGAAAAATCAACCAAAAAAATGAGTTCGCGTGTCACCTCTGACATGTGTGTCATAGGTTCGCCATCACTGCCCTACCACATTGCCTACATTCTCCATGGTCTGTCAATCAAAATGCCCCACCCTGCCCTGGCCAATACAACCCCTCCCCCCTCCCCACCTCTAGAATTTTAATCTCAGAGAGCTTCTGCTCCCTGATCCCTGGAGTGTGCCTCATGCCTGTCTTTTCCCAGGCCTGCTAGTTTATCTTTTTCTCTGATTTGGTGGGCAACCCCATATCCTTTTAATAAAGTCTTTTCTCACTTACTAGTAAGTGTACAAGAAACGGCTATTTTCCTTCCAAACAACAACAAAAAACCTTAAAAAACAGAAAAACTGAAACTGCGCATTCAAGAGACTTTACATTTGTTAAGAAGTTGCTTTTCCCACCTCCTGAAAAGAGGCTGGAACACTCCTCTCATAGCCCTAGAACAGGCAGAACACAGGAGGCTGATAAGAGACTAGACAAAGCTCTAATGAAGGAGGCTGAGGACTGCAGAGCCATGCAAATAAAATGAAGCTGCAGCCCGATAGTCAATCAGAGACAGTTTGAGAAGCAATTACTGTTGCATAGGCTATGTCTCTAGAGTTAACTATGAGCAATGATTTAACCATCCCAGCATCCAATGGTGTGGGCACAAACAATAAGGGATGCATTGGGCCATCTTGGGTGGTTGTTGCCGGCATCCAGAGACCAGCTACTAACCTGGAAACAAGGGATCTCAAGCAGCGTGACTGCGTGAACTCAGACGAGCACTGCTTCTTCTCACAGAAAGCAGAGAGAGAACTACATAACCAAACACCTTGAGAAGAGAAACCATGGTGAAACAAAGAACCAACCCAAATATGAAAGAAAAACAGGCATCATCAGAAAAGGAAGTAAACGAAATGGAGGCAATGGAGGCAAGCAACCTGTCAGAGAAAGAATTCAGAGAAATGACCATAAGGTGGATGAAAAGAATGGAA
>NW_006297510.1:459912-489661 GCF_000327345.1 Myotis davidii
CCCGAGAAACCAGAAACACCAATCAGAAAGGATATGTGCACCCCTATGTTCATAGCAGCACAATTCACCATAGCTAAGATCTGGAAACAGCCTAAGTGCCCATTAGTAGATGAATGGATTAGAAAAGTTTGGTACATCTACATGATGGAATACTATCCTGCTGTAAAAAAGAAGGAACTCTTACCATTTGCAACAGCATGGATGGAACTGGAGAGCATTATGCTAAGTGAAATAAGCCAGTCAATGAAGAAAAAATACCACATGATCTCACTCATTTGTGGATTATAGAGAACAACATAGACTGATGAAAAGGGACAGACCCAAAGACTGAGAAACAGCGATCAGGCTATCAATCCCTAGAAGGGAAGTAGGGGAGGGCGGGGGTAAGGGGAAGAGATCAACCGAAGGACTTGTATACATGTATATAAGCCAAACCAATGGACATGGACAACAGGGGCATGGGAGCATGAGTGTGTGTGTGTGGGGGGAGGTTGGTGGTTAATGGGGGGGATGAGGACACATTTGTAATACCTTAACTAATAATAAAAAAATAATAATAATATTCTGACCTAAAAAAATAAAATAAGGGATGCATTGAACCCAGACAACACAGGAGAGGTGAAGTGAGGACCCTGCTGGCATAATTAATCCTTTTATTGTCCTCAAGTACTGCTGTTGGCAGCTCTCTTGATCCACTGGACACTAGTGACCACTACAGGCAAGATAATGTTTGCAAAATTGACAAATCAAATAAGGATTACTTCCAGCAAAATACTACCTTAATAGGGCTCATGTCTTATATAGTTACCATATAAAAGTAGGACAGGAATAAACCCTGATTGTGGTTTATTCTGCAAGCTTCTGCAAGCCCATGCATCATTGCAATCTAAAAATGTTTCACTGGGATGCATCTTCCCTCTGCAGTACCTATTACATGTACAGCTCAAAATCCACAACCTCCAATCTGTCAATGTTAAGATAAAAGCTTTGAGATCAGCAGCAGCTTCACTGACCTGATTTCAACAGGTCTTAAAGTCACTTTCAGTTGTCAAAACTTTTTAATTACAAAAAGCTACATTTTTTCCAATAAATGAAAAGTCAAATGTTTTGAGATTGCCTGAGGCAGACTTTTTAAAGTGTTGTGGGTTTTTTTTTTAACTTTCCATTCGTGACTGATTCAAGGACATTAAAGTCCTTATATATACTGCCATCACCCCCTCATCTTTTTCAACAACTTTTGTCCTAGATTCAGCCTATAGAAGATAAGTTTTACTGTCACTCTTTAAGAATGTCACTAAGAAGTCATTTTACTTGTCTGAGATAGCTAACTCCATGATTAATAGGTTTTATTAAAAAAAAACACACTCCAGTTTAGTCTGTTAACTGAATGTCATGCATTTCTAGGGACATTAAGAGAACAAGAGCCAATTAAGAATATATTCAGATTTCAGTGTATTTTTATTTATACAAATATACTGCAGTGGGTCTGGACTCAACAGTCATCCAATTTTTTGTTGTTTTTCTTTGTCTTGCTTTGTTTTACATCTCCAGTACCTATTTATCATGTAACTAGAAATTTGTACCTTTTGATTACCTTCATCTTATTCATCCACCACTCCTCCACCCACCCCTGCCTCTGGTAACCACCACAAACCTGATATATTTCCTGAGTTTATTTGTTTGTTTTTGCTTAGATTCCACATATAAGTGAGATCATATAGCATCAGTCTTTCTCTGACCGACTTATTTCTCTTAGCATAATGCCTTCAAGGTCCATCCATTTTGTCATCTCTCCATGGGCACTTAGGCTGTTTGCGTGTCTTGGCATTTGGAAATAATGTTTCTATGAAGAGGGGGGTGCATATATCCCTTCAATGTAGGTTTTTGTTTCCTTCCGATACATAACCAGAAGTGGAATTGTTGGATCAACAGTCATCAGGGTTGTGTTCTCATCAACACATACCCACTCATTAGCTATATATCAGGGATAGATGGCAAAAAAATCTCCCCAGTCCTTTACTGTTCCCTGTTATAACTTCTACCATTAAAAGGTGGAGTCTATTTCCCAGCCTTTGGAATCATAGCTGCTCTCATCATTCCTTTTGGACACAAGAATGCAGAGAATGTGACATATGAGTTAAAGTCTAGGCCACAAGGGCCCTTGCAGTTTCTAATCTCACTGCTCTTGAAACCTGACACTACTATGTGAACAGACCTGGGTTAGTCTGCTGGAGGTTAAGAGGTCATGTGAAGAGATGCTTGAGCTACTTTAGCCATCCCAGCCAAAGTTCCAGATATAGAAGTGAACCCAGTCAAGAAAAGCTGAGCCTGAATCAGACTTTAAGGGCTGCCATCAGAGCAATGAGCCAAATCAGTTATTTTAAGCCACTAAGTGTTAGAGTATTTATTATGCAGCAAACGCTAACTGATACAGTAGCCCTTAAGCAGAACACTTAAGTTCACTGGGCTCTGTCCAATGAGGGAATTGAGGTAGCCC
Organism: Myotis davidii; assembly: GCF_000327345.1. Taxonomy (NCBI): domain Eukaryota; kingdom Metazoa; phylum Chordata; class Mammalia; order Chiroptera; family Vespertilionidae; genus Myotis; species Myotis davidii. Next base: position 462,410 of record NW_006297510.1, read on the forward strand.
TAGAATCTTCTCATTGTGAGAACATTCTCAATAATATCTTTACTACCCTGTTTACTCCTGAGCATTCAAGTGGAAGGAAGCTAAAATGAGATTCACACAATGATATACAGGATTTAAGGTGTTTAGTATAATATAGTATGTAAAAATGCTTGTAAACATTAAAGCATTGTACAAAATTAAGCTGTCACTCTAATTACACACAAATTAGCAGTATAAGTTAGTCTAAGGAATATAAATGAAGACCATCTCCAACGCAGCCTGAAAAATGGTGAAGAAGGAACTAATGGTTATTGAACACCTCCGATGTTCCTGGTTACTTATATACATTACCTCATTTAACCTTCAAAACGATCCTGTAAAGTAGTGCTATTATCAATCCATCTTACAAATGAGGAAACTAAGGCTTGGATATGGTAAATAATTTGCCCAAGTTCAAACAGAGTAAGACATAATAACTGGGGCATAAACACAGGCCTCTGGAAGTCAAAGCCTAAGGTATTTATTTCCTTTCAGTGCTTTAGCTGTTGCCATCCAGCAGAGTCAAATTTTAGTTATCATTAAACATTTTTTCTTACTTTTAATCTTTGAATATTTTTCTCTTATGACATAAATACATGTCTATGGGAAAAACTGTCATAATAATATTATCCATGTATGTAAGATGTTATTTTTCCCAAACATTTACTGTTAAATTTTGGGACATTCATTCTCATCTATTTTATTTATCCTGGATTTTTCTTTAATCAGGCAAAAAAGCACTCTAATTATTATTTGAAAATCATGTATGTAATATATGAACACATTTATTATAAAAAGTCAGGGAAGCAAAAAGATTACAAAATAAAAAAGTATCAATTTGATGTGTACCCTTCCAAACATATATTACATAAAAGATTGTGATATATTATAATAAATTATCTTACTTTTATGTAGATGTTATAATTCTTTATTTTACACAAATGGGATAATTCCAGACATATTTGCTGCAACTTTCTCTTTCACTTACCAATATATCTTGAAGACCTTTCCATATCAGGACTTAGAGATCTGCCCCATTTTTTTAAAACTATGCAAAGGATGCATGTACCATATTATTTTTTCAAAATATCCAAATAAAATGTACTGCTACTTTTTGTAGAATTTAAACTGTGCTACAAGACATGTTGCATAGAAAACTATTTTAAGCCCTCTGAGGGAAAATATCCATGGTTTAAGATGCAACTGGCTTTGTTTCTTCTTTGGGGAAAGATAAGAGATGATCTCTGGAAAGAATGAAGGCAGAGAGTCAAGAAGCAGAATTTTAGGTTATTTCATGTGATAATTGGGGAATTGTGTGTCTTGGTTTTTGCAGACAGGTACCATATGTAATTTAATCCTTTTATTATCCGTGGAAATTTAGACTGTTTCCACTATTTTACTACAATAACATAATCATGCAAATACTTTTTAAAAAAACTGCCTCAACAAATGTAATTATACATATAGTTTTATAAGCATGAGAGCATTACTACTTATAGATGTGGACATAGATTTATTCTCAAAAATACTCCTAAGTTTACTCTCCAAAAAATACTACTCCAAACAGGGTATAAGGGCCCATTCCCACCACCCTAGTGAATACCAGATACTATGTATATTTTTTTATTCCTGATCTGACTACAGATAGATTATTGTTGCTTAATTTGCATTTCCCTGATTTTAAACAAGCATTAGTTCTTCTATTTATTGAATAGAAGACAAGGAAAATGGATACTCCCCTGGGACCTCCAAAAAGTCATGCAGCCCTGCTGACACTGATTTTAGACCGTGAAACCCGTGTTAAAATTCTAACCTTCAAAACTGTAAAAAATAAATTTGTGTTGTGTTAAGCCACTAAATTCATCGTAATTTTTATAGCAGTAATAAAAACACACGAATACACTGTACAATATTGAAATTTCTGTAACAGGTGGAATATTTGGTTGCAAGCAACAGAAATAGACTCTAGCTAACTTAAGTATGAAAGGAATTTATTGCACTGATGGTATAGTCAGTGGTTCTCAACCTTCTGGCCCTTTAAATACAGTTCCTCATGTTGTGACCCAATCGTAAAATTATTTTCATTTCTACTTCATAACTGTAATGTTGCTACTGTTATGAATCATAATCTGATATGCAGGATGGTCTTAGGAGACCCCTGTGAAAGGGTCGTTCGACCGCCAAAGGGGTCTCGACCCACAGGTTGAGAACCGCTGGTATAGATCTTACAGAACCCACAAAACTTTGGAAAATCTGGTTCTGGAAGTGAAGCAAGGACCAAGGGAGGCCAGACAGCAAGATGTACAACTGAAGTTTTTGCATTAGTGTCAAATTGAAAAGTCAGCCCGACCAGTGTGACTCAGTGGTTGAAAGTCAATCTATGAAATAGGAGGTCATAGTTCAATTCCCAGTCAGGGCACATGCCTGGGTCTCGGGCTCAATCCTTAGTGTGGGGAGTGCAAGAGACAGTCAATCAACGCTTCTCTCTCATTATTGATGTTTCTCTACTTCTCCTTTCCTCTCTGAAATCAATAAAAATATATTTTAAAAAAGTCAGAAACCACTCCAGGTATTTAAGCAGAAGGAATTTAAAACAAGGAATTGTTTACATGGGTGTTGGAAGTACTAAAAGGACAAAATGAAAAGGGGGACCAGAGAAAAAAGGAGAAGAAGTTACTGTGGATAGGAGTGTTAGTCAGAGATCAGTATGATACTGATCTGGAGCCCATTATCCTGCACTCACTATTACCCTGGTGGTGCTGTTGCCAGAGACCTCCTCCACAAGTGAGAAAAAAGACTTCCCCCCTGCCTTCAAATCTTCCTCCATTTCTTTCCATCAGCAGAATCTATTAGAAAGTCAGCTAATAAGGGAGTCTGGGGAATGTACTTTAAAAGGTTTTAATCCCAGCAGTATACAAGAAAGAAGTGAAAAGTGAGTATAGTCGAGGCCGGTTTGGCTCAGTGGGGAAGGCATTGGCCCGTGGACTGAAGGGTCCCCGGTTTGATTCCAGTTAAAGGCATGTACCTCGGTTGCAGGCTCCATCCCTGGCTCTAGTCAGGGTGCGTGCAGGAGGCCAGGAATTGATGTGTGTCTCTTGCATTGATGTTCTCTCTCTGTCTCTCCCCCTCGCTTCCACTCTCTCTAAAAATCAATGGGAAAATATCCTTGGGTGAGGATTAATAAAAGAAAAAGAAAAGTGAGCATAGAGCTGAGAGACAATGGACATCATCTGGCATAGGAAGAGTACAGTTAGCTTGTTAGTTTTCTATTGCTGTGTATCAAACTATCACAGATGTAGCACCTTAAAACAACCTACATTTACTATCTCAGAGTTTCTGTGGGTCAAGAGATGCAGCATGGCATAACTGGGTCCTCTGCTCAGGGTCTCACAAGACTTTGATCAAGGTTGGCCAGGGCTGTGATCTCATCTGAGTCTCCAGGTCCTTGTCCAAGACCACATGGCTATTGGCAGAATTCAGGGCATTGTGGTTGTGGGATCAAGGTCCTGGCTTTCTTGCTGGCTATTGGCCAGGGGCTGCTCTTACCTCCTACAGTTTCTTGCCATGTGGCCTCCTCATAACATAATAGCTTTCTTTTATAGAGCAGCAGAAGAATCTATCTAGTCTTCTGAGACAGAGTTTTATATAATGTAACAAAGACAGGGAGTGGCTATCTCCTCACATTTGCAGTATTCTATTGGCTAGGTGCAAGTCACAGGTTCCATCCACACTCAAAGGGAAAGGATTATTCAAGAGTATGACTCTTTGGAGGGTCACCTTAGGGCATGTTCATTATAGTTTGGATGTAGAATTGGCACCAGCACCTCACACTTCTGGTGCCTAGGAATAATTTCTAAACTTCCTTGAATTTTGATATTCAAGATTTTAGGACTATAGCATTCATTGGCTAAAACCCTGTCATATCTTTTCTCATTTCTTCCATAGATAATAATAGAAGGGTGTATTTCCCTCCTTTATTTTCCATAGTGGTTCCACCAATGCCTCACAAAGTAGAGGATCCCTTCCAAATATAAGGGTGTCTTTATGGATACCCACTTGTTATATCTCTCCATTTATTCAGGTCTAGAACACACTCTAAAGCAGCAATTTTCAACCTGTGTGCCACAGCACATTGATGTGTTGCGAGAATTTTTAAAACATGCAATACCTGACTATTTAGTCAGGGGCACTGACCTCTTTTCCCTTAGACTGTCAAATTAAAAAATGGCAACAGCCAACACAACAATAGCCACCTGGTGTGAATGAATCAAAATTATAACTTTGTTTTGTCAGATCAACAAAAAATATATTTTTGGTGTGCCACAGAATTTTAGTAATTAGCTTATGTGTGCCAGAAGATGAAAAAGGTTGAAAATCACTGTTGTAGTTTTATTTGTGTGAGACTTGCATGTTTTTGTTATATTTTTTTTCAGTCAAGAATCTAAGTTGCAAATGATAGGAACCAGGAGAGATAAGCTAAAAGTAATATATATTGATTCAATTATTGAGAATATTAGGGATGGAGCTAATTTAGAGACTCCAGAAGTGCAAGAGCATGAGAGACAAAGATTGTTGGAAAAGGTCATGGAAGGGACACCATTGGTTGATCTAAAAGCTGGACCCCTGCAATCAGAGGTTCTCCCACCTCAACAACCCTTCCCCTCCTCGGAATTTGTGCTCAGATTGCCTGTCCAACACTAGAAGCTGCCCCAAGGACACCACCTTGAGAGAGTAAGGTTTTGTTGCGACCATTTGAACAGAATATATGACCAAATCCCATTAAGGCCTCTATATAAACTTTTTTAAGATTCTAGCAGGCAGGTACAGAGATCTATTCATCTTGTGGTGTCTAAGACAAGCCATATGTAAGTTCCCTTATTTGTTAAACCTTCTGCTTACCAATCTGCAGTGGCCTGCCTCTTCCTTCTATCACTCTTTGCCCTCTGTGTCCCGGACAAGTTTCAAATTTCACATGGAAAACTCCTGAGTTTGCGGACCAACAGAGATGGAGATACATAGTTATATCCTGCCTGCAATCCTCCAAGAGCAGAAGACCTTCCATGAAGTAGGGAGATGTGTAACTTATCTGCACATAGGTAGTGGATAGTAAATTCACAATCTCAAAACTTGAGTGTGTAAAAATGTAACTTTTAAATCTGATGTGCAAATGAGACAATTTTTCACGGTTCAGTGTGATCACTAAAGAAATTGTTTCAATAACAAATGTATTTAATATATATTTTATTTAAAACAAACTTTCAAATAACCTAAAAATGTAAATATTTCTCCTTAAGTATATTTAATTTAGCTACTGGGCCCTCATAAAGGCGGTCAGCAGTGTTAAACTTAATCTTGCCAGTATAAGGTAACTGAACCATTTCCAGCTAGAAACTGACTATTTAGTATTAGTAATTTAGTATTCCCCACTCCTTCATCTCCTCAGAAATAAACTAGGTTCTTTCTGTGTGACTTGCTATAAATCAGGCTTCAAAATGAACAGGGTTTCTAGATACAGAGATCTTCTCTTTTGCTGAAATCAATCATAATTTAACTTGCTCATCTGGTCTTTGTCATTGAGTTCTGGCATTCATTGCTGAAGTTCATAATCCTATCATGGCCTGTGGTTACTAGAACAACATTCTTGATTTTACAGAGAGGAAGGAAGAGGAGGAGAGAGACAGAAACATTGATGAGAGAGAAACATCGATCCTATACCTCCTGCATGCCCCCTACTGGGGATCAAGCCTGCAATCTGGGCATGTGCCCTGACCGGGAATCAAACTGTGACCTCCTGGTTCATAGGTAGATACTCAACCACTGAGCTATGCTGGCTGTGCAGTTGTTTATTAATTGCCCTTAATTTTTTTATTATCTCTCTACAGGATGTCATTGAAACTTAATAGCAACCAGACAATTCCATTGTTCTTATATGCATTGACAGTGACCTCTTGGCTCATGGACTGACGCTCAACCATTGAGCCACACTGGTCAGGCTAGGACACAATTATAATTCTTCTCTATCCTGACCCCAGACACCCTCGAACCCACTGGTGCTCTTTCTCAGACACTCAGAGGTTTAGAACACTCAGCTGCTTTCTCCATACCAGGCTGATGTGCATGAGTCCCTGTGAGGTACTTTCAGGTACATCTGCTGAGGGACCTCTCTCAGCATCTGTATCCTCTGTTCTAGTGCCTTGCTAAGTGAGAGGCCTTCAGTCTCCTGACTGCCTCTGAAATGGATAGCACACTTCCTTCCCTCCTCAGATCCCATCTTGCATCACCCCTTGCACCCATCCTAGACAGTGGGGGCCAGACCCCAGTACTCTCTTAGGAATACTCACTGTTCTGTAATTCTTGTTTCCTCTCCCAGTTCCTCACCCTAATGGGATTTTATCTGTTCTGTGGCAGGAGTTACTCTTACACCATCATGCACACTTGCTCACTTTGTTGTTTATGAATAATCCTCATTTTATTTTTTTTTAAAATATATTTCTTTATTGATTTCAGAGAGGAAGGGAGAAGGAGAGAGAAATAGAAACATCAATGATGAGAGAGAATCATGGATTGGCTGCCTCCTGCATACCCCACACTGGGGATCGAGCCCGCAACCCAGGCATGTGCCCTTGGCCGGAATCGAACCTGGGACCCTTCAGTCCGCAGGCTGACGCTCTATCCACTGAGCCAAGCCAACCAGGGCAATAATACTCATTTTCTACTTCACTTAGGAGGTCATAAAGAGAGTGAAATGAAAAAACGTGCTCTTTGAAAGCTCTAAAGCTCTTTAAAAATATAAGGTGACATTTCAACAAATGTCTTCACAATGGATAATCTTCTTAGTCTGAACTTAGCATTTCTTCAAACTTTTGTGAAAAAAACAACAACAAAGTACTTCACAATTGATGATCTTAAAATCTGAATTTATAAATTTGTTTGGACATGATATTCTTTAAGGAAATACCTTATATCTCTAAGGCATGATGCCCTTTTGCAGAAATTGGTATTAGCTATATAAGAGCTGCTGATTTTTCTTCTAGGTATCAAAACTGGTTTTAAGCTTCATTTTCCTTTTTGTGTCACACACAATTTATTATAAGATGACTTTTCCTCAAAAAACATTGACCTTCCTATTAACATATTCAGGTCACAGTCAGCCTAAACAGTCCATAGTCCTGAATGAAAATGAAGAGGGGAAATGTGTGGCATTCAACTTGAAATCAGAAATAAGGTGACTATCCCTGACCGGTTTGGCTCAGTGGATAGAGCGTCAGCCTACGGACTGAAGGGTTCCAGATTCGATTCTGGTCAAGGGCATGTACCTTGGTTGCAGGCACATCCCCAGTAGGGAGTGTGCAGGAGGTAGCTGATTGATGTTTCTCTCTCATCGATGTTTCTAACTCTCTATCCCTCTCCCTTCCTCTCTGTAAAAAATCAATAAAATATATTTTTAAAATTTTTTAAATGAAGATGCTTAGATAAAAGAAATTCACTTTTTAAAAAGAATATGGTTTTATTGATTTTAGAGAGGAAGGAAGGGGGAGAGAAACATCTATGTCAGAGGGAAACACCAACTGGTTGCTTCCTGTATGCCCTCTACTGAGGATCATGCCCTGAATGGGAATTGAACCAGTGACCTTTCTGTGCATGGGACGAAGCTCAGCCAACTGAGCCACACTGGCCAGGGCAGAAATGAACTTTTTAAAGCTTCAATGTATATTGCCGAGTTGCCCTTCAGAAAAGTATATTCCAATTTACACTTTAAGTGTGTCTGAGATTGTGTTTTTTTCTATTTAGTCTTTACTAGTTTTAATAATCTTTATTTATGGATCTTTGAAAACCTAAACTTCCCAACTGACATGGTAGCTAGGGCTGCTTCTCCACAAGCTAGTTGTCTTAAGAGAGATATTTTTGCTTAAATGTAACGTTTCTCAAGAAACTACATACAATGATAAGCTGCATTTTGCTGAGTCATAGGAAATGTGACAGACCTTAGGAAAATATTGTCTCTACCCCAAGTCCTGTGTTATATATTTTATTATAGGTATTTTGAACTCTGTACAAAGTGTAGCTTTCCTTTACTTCAACTTGTGTCCTGAAGTCTAATGAGTCTAATTGGATGAGGAAATTAAAAGGTTTGAGAAAAGTAATCCAGAGCAAAGTTGTTGGGTTTTTTTTGTTTTTGGTTTATTCCATTGGCAATTTCCTGCTGTTTCTTGAAATTGCTCTGAGTGCCCGAGTGACACTTCCCCTTTCGTTTCTAACAACAGACCAATGAAAATTAAAATCATGTTCCAGGTTTTGGTAAATGTGGGCCTCACCCTTCCAGTTTCTGGTTTGACAAGTACTGTTGGGATGCAACAAAACAAAACAAAACTTTAACCAGGTTAATGTGGTGCCATGTGAAGCAAGTTACAGAAGAGGTCACCTCGGATGATCTTATTAAAGTTAACCCTTGTCACACACTTCTGCTTGCCTAGAAATTGCTTAAGCAAAATAATAAGTTTTAAATTTTAAAAATTGCATAAGTAAAATATATTCTTGTTCTATTATACCATGACCCTAGCTTAGGCCTCTGTTAGCACTAATGAACATAGTTTAGAGGACCTAATGAATTCATATTTTGAATCTGGTGAATAAGATAGAAAAACCATGCTTAGATTTTATTGACACCCAGAAAGTTTCCTTGGTTCAGCTTTAATAAGCCAAGGACAACTGCCTATAATTTCATTAAGCTCTCAAACTGTCCTGGTAAGGCACTTCATACAGTACCAAATAATTTTTATGGGCAACCCTCTAAAATCTAAATCACTCTAAACTACAGACTTACTGGTCTGCTGATCACTCAATTTAAATTCGATATCTGTTTCTACTTGACAAACTTCATGTTTGAGATTGTTCAGACAGTACTTTACATGGGCAAGACTGGCTAATACACTTTTTAAATAACTTTTGGTGACATTTGTTAATAACAAGTTATTTCCAGGTTTAATTTAATTGACTGCTCCTCAGTCATAGACTGTCAGATATGAATGGCAACTCAGCAATCTCAATACGGACCTCTGATTATTCATACTTATTAGAGCCCCTGTCTCAGCACCATTGTAAGAATTAGGGTCTGTCCAGGCCTCCTGACTTAGCATAGATACGTCAGTGATTTTAACTGGTATAATATAAGGCTGCATTCTACCCCTCTCCCCTCACTTTCTATCTTGACTATTTACAAAACTCTTTTATTTTATTTCTTTTGTTTTTAAAATTTTTTATTGACTTTTAGAGAGAAATAACGATTTGTTGTTCCACTTATTTATGCATTCATTGGTTGAATCTTGTATGTGCACTGACCAGGGATCAAACCCACACCTTGGCATATCAGGACAACACGCTAGCCACCTGAGCTACCCAGCCAGGGCCAAACCTCTTTTAGATAACCCAAAATCATACCTTCTCATTTTAACTACCAATGTAGAATAGAAATATCAGTATGATTCTCTATTGACATGAACTTGTAGCAGTATTAATAGACAATTAGTTCTGTTATCTAATTAGCATCAGAAATACTTCTTAAATCAATTACTCTAAAACACCATCATTGTGGGGCAAATGATCCTGTATCAGAATTGGCTGTAAGTGACTCCACTCAAAAAACATTAGGTTAAACCCAACTGAAGTTTATTTCTGTCTCATATACTGAAGTATAGCTTTTATCTCCCACACTTTGGAGTGCATGTGACTTACCTTGGCCTTCAGCTAACTACCCAATTTCTTTGTTATCCTTCTCAGTCATCATAATGTCACCAATGTGATGGATATTCTGTGGGATTCCCTAGATCTCTTTGGCCTATGTAATGACTAACGACAGGCAAGTTAACATAGCCTTATGGCAAAACTGTAAATACGTATCTGTCCATTCCAGGTAAATGAGAACTCTCTGTGATCCTCTTTACTGACTGAGATAGAAAATACACATTTGCCAAATCAATGGCTGGATATCATGTATCTAAGGCCATGTTAATCTGCTGCAACATAGATACAGTATTCAGCATGGCAGCTATGGATGGGCCTATCATGCAGCCATCCATGACATTCCCCAGGATCCATCCAGTTTCTGTAAGGGCCAGATAAGTAAATTAAAGGATTCATGAGATCCTCTTAGACCAGGGGTGGGCAAACTTTTTGACTCGAGGGCCACAATGGGTTCTTAAACTGGACCGGAGGGCCGGAACAAAAGCATGGATGGAGTGTTTGGTTGAACTAATATAAATTCAAAGTAAACATCATTACATAAAAGGGTACGGTCTTTTTTTTTTTTTTTTTAGTTTTATTCATTTCAAACGGGCCATAGTTTGCCCACGGCTGTCTTAGACCCTTAAGAGTAGTAGTAATCTCTACCATCCCCTGGGATACAATATTGTTTTTGAGTTACTACCTTGGCTGCTGGGAGTTGGAAGCAGAGTAGAGGGTAGAGGGTTGTGTTTCATCCACATGTCTGATTGTTCTCAAAATGACTGCATATTTCCCTTTCCTAAGTGTTCAGCCACCTGAGAAAATGACAACTGGTTCCTTTGGGAAAGCACTGAGTGATCATTGTGGTCTATATTTGCCATAGTGTTGCAGGTTCCTTCCACCTGGGGACCTGAGGGCATGGTTCCCTGGATACATCTTCATTCAATGGATTCCAGTTCTGAAAACAGGCTCAGGTCCAGGAAATGGGCAATTGGTCATGACTTTTCATTGGAACAACACTCTAAGCCAGGGGTCCTCAAACTTTTTAAACAGGGGACAAGTTCACTGTCCCTCAGACCATTGGAGGGCCGGACTATAGTTTAAAAAAAAAAACTATGAACAAATTCCCATGCACACTGCACATATCTTATTTTGAAGTAAAAAAACAAAACAGGAACAAATACAGTATTTGTATTTGCATGTGGCCCGCAGGCTGTAGTTTGAGGACCCCTGCTCTAAGCCTTCTGCACATCCATGTTTTCCTACTTTTGATTATAATTATTTTTTAAAATATATTTTATTGAGTTTTTACAGAGAGGAAAGGAGAGAGATAGAGAGTTAGAAACATCGATGAGAGAGAAACATCGACCAGTTGCCTCCTGCACACTCCCCACTGGGGATGTGCCCGCAACCAAGGTACATGCCCTTGACCGGAATCGAACCTGGGACCTTTCAGTCCACAAGCCGACGCTCTATCCACTGAGCCAAACCGGTTTCGGCTGATTATAATTATTAAGTAACACCCTTGTTTTATGTCCATCAGTTTCAGCCCTAGGGAGCTATAGGTTTTTAACTATCTTCACAATTCTCTCCTCATTAGGGTCCCTTTGCAACCACTCAAACTTTTCTGGTCCTGATGATAAGTTCATGGTTTCTGTGGATAAGCACCACCACCTGGGCCTCTATTGCTTTTGAGTCCCATCCCATCATCTCTCTCCCTATCAATAAGCCAAGCCATGTGATAGCCTCTCTGTCTTAACCCTGGCCTACATGCAGAGGAAACCACCACTAAATGTCTTAGTAATGCTGATACCCAGCTCCCCAGTGCATTTCTAATAATCTCGATAAATGGAGTATCCTCTGGGCTTTTCCATAGGGCATAATCCACTGGTGAGTCATCTGATCTCATATAATACATACATTCCTGTCTGCCCACTTCTTTCAGGCTCTTTATTCCTTGTTCTACTGTTTGTTATTGGCAATGTAGGCATTTCCTTTGCTCAGCTTGGACTACCACTTTCTCCAGGCATCTAAAAGCAACCTTAATAGTGAGTTTGCCCCATCCCCTGGGATCCTTGCCAGGATGTTAAGTCAATAAACTCTCCTTTATGCAGTCTTCATTTTCCTCCCCATTGACCAATCACCCTCAAAACCCAGTTCATTGGTGCCACCCACCACATCTCATCCCAGCTCTTGCTGGCACGTTTGGCAGGTCTTGCAGCTCCCTTGGGGTATTGACCCTGTCCTCTTTTATGAGGTTTGGTACCTCCCCAGCTAAGTTATGCTGCCACATGACCTGTTATTGGCCTGGCAAGCAGGAGACACAATGGGACAGATGGGGGGGGGGTGAGTGTTGCCTTATGGGGAAAAAGACTGCAGTATCTTTCTACACAGGAGGCAAGGAGCATGCCTACTCGTAGTAGGGGGGAGGGGGTCACCTTAGAAGGCTCTCAGGAGTCAAAGGAGTCTGGTGTTAAAGAACAAAATACAAATGAGTAAATTTAAAAGATCTTATTGGCTTTCTTCAGCAATTCATGAATCGGGCAGCATCCAATCTAGCAACAGAAAGGAGCTCCAATGAGCTGTACAATTCAGGAGGCTTTTATGGATGAGCAGGGAAAAGGAAGTTATGCTGGGCATTTGCTGATTGGTTACTTTCCTTGTATGAAGCAAAGGGAAGTCTTGAAGCTGGGTCCAGTAACTTGTGCTAAGCAGGCAAATGCTGATCAGTTGACCTAGGCCTTCCTTTTCTGGGAAAGTCAAGCATAAAAACTAAGTAAAGTTTTGCTTCACTGACATGGGGGTTACAATGAGTGACTTGATCTTGGGCCTAATCTGGTTTCTTTAACACTGAGAAGCCAAACTCTTCAACAGTATCCACCCACATGTCCTCATCCCATGTATCAGAGTCCCAGATTGTCCCAAACAGGACTCTGACCTTGACATAATAGACTGCCTTAGCTGAGCAGATTCAATTACCTTTGAAGGTCAGTGAATACAACTATTACATCTTGAGTTTAGTCTTTAGCTTCTTATGCTCTCCCACTGCAGGAGATAAGGGCCTCTTGGGAATCTAGCAAGAGGCCTTCTGGCCTTCACACCTATTTTTCAATTGTTTTTTAAAATATATTTTTATTGATTTCAGAGAGGAAGGGAGAGAGAGATAGAAACATCAATGATGAGAGAGAATCATTGATTGGCTGCCTCCTGCAGACCACACACTAGGCACCGAGCCCACAACCCAGGCATGTACCCCAACTGGGAATCAAACCGTGACCTCCTCGCTCATAGGTAGGCACTCAACCACTGATCTATGCCAGCTGTGCAATTGTTTATTAACTGCCCTCAATTTTTCATTATCTCGCTATAGGGTGTCATTGAAACTTTACAGCAACCAGACAATTCCATTGTTTTTATATGTATTGGCACCTCCTCCCCTCCCCCAATCCACCTCCTGGACTTTTCAAATCCTTGCACCAGCCAGAGCATTTCTCCTCCATCAGAACCTTCGCCCAAATCATCACCAGTGTAAGTTTTAACAATTAGGCACATTAACCAGGGACTCTCCAGATCCAACATATCACCCAGGATGAGGTCCCCATTGCCAGTCAGATGATGAGTGAGCAGTCACCAATTCCCTCTTTCTTTTTCCTGATCTCTCTCAGATCACTTCCAATACTATGTCAGTTCAAGTCTTCTGGGTAACAAATGGTGAGACAGAGTGAGAAGTGGGAGTTTATTGGGGAAATTTAACCTTGGGAAAAATGAAAAGAGAGGAAACAGAAGCAACAGAGAAAGCCTTCAAACTGTGATACAGATCTGACACCTATGAAAAAATGGAGGAGAAAGTAGAATGGGCCAGAGAGAGCCTCAGACTACAGTGCCAACCCAGTGGAGAGCTGAACAAAGATTGCCTGTCAGCGAATCCCTGTGTTGGGCAGAAAGGGCCGGGCCCTTATAGGTACATTAAGCTCAGTCATTGGCTAGGCCTGGCCACCTGAGAGTGGGGCCTCACAATTACGTGCTGAGGCAGGTCCTGAAGACACGACAGTTGGATGCTGTCAGCTAACTGCCCTCCTGGTGGCTGATGAACAAGCTCTTTCTTGAAGGAAGATACCAGTGGCACATCTTGTTTGCAAAACTACCAGATGTCCACCTCGTTTTCATCAGTAATATGAATACCTTCCACCCTAAACAAGTAAGTCATAGAGACTTTTACTCTCGTGGTTCTTTTTAAAAGAAAACTGCCTCACTTAAAACCTCCATGGAGAGAAGAGTAGATGAAAAATAGAATCATTCCCGTTTATTAAGCACCTGCTATTTTTAGATACTGAAAAAGGTACCCAGCCTTGGCCAGTGTGGCTCAGTTAGCTGGAGCATCATCCCATACACCAAAAGGTGGTGGGTTTGATTCCTGGTCAGAGCACATACCCAGGTTTCAGTTTCAATCCGAGGTCAGGGCACATGCAAAAGGCAAACCATTGATGTTTCTCACATCTATGCTTCTTTCTCTCGCTTTCTCCCTTCCTCCCTCTAAAATATTTTTTTTTAATTTAATAAAACATAAAAAATAAACAAGGTGCCCAGTATAAATTCTCTTTATTTGAACCTTTATAGCACCCACTGTTCCAGGATAACCCTAATCTTCAAGGCTAGGCCGTCCCACACTATTGATAAAACTGAATAGAACAACAGTTGTTATATTTTTCCCTGACTCAGGTTCAGATTCACTCTGGTCCTCTTTCTCCCACTGCTTTATATTCTGAAGTCCAAACTAGTGGGAGTGCCTGACACGTAGCCCTGGTTTTATCTCTGGGTTTTTTCTCCTTGTGACTGTGCCTTAGAATTACCGCTCATTTTCACTTGGTTTCCCTTCTAGGCTTCCATCCCTCAGACACAGTGATCCAAACTTTGGTCCATTTTCAGACCCACACTCTAGTACCCCCAGGTCTCTGCTACCAGTCATTAATGTAAAAGGTACCCACTCCAACTCCATCTTCCATCTACCCAGGCAGGGGTAATCCCTGCTTCGTCTCCATTAGTTGTGGAGCAAGAAAAATAAACTAATCAAGCAAGATAGATATTATTACCCCAATTTTACAGATGAGGAAACTCAGTCCCAGAGAATTTGGATAATTGCTTAAAAAGCTAGTATATTACATAGCTTGGTGTCTTAGCTGTTGTTAGGAGGTATTTAAAATTTGAGAAATAAAGGGGAAAATGGGTTTCATGTCCTTTCAATGCCATCTTGGGATGTTGACAGGATCACCCAATGATTATTTACTTATCTAGGGAACATATCTGTGTACAACTGCCACTTACTATTAATTAAGAGCTTGGACTCCAAAGGTCCATGGTAATTTTTCTGTGCAATAGAAAATATAGCCCCCAAGTTATAGTTTCATTACCCTTTGCACATTTAACCAGTTTTGTCTCCTACTTAGTAAATTGATTTCAAACTGCCTTTCCAGGTGGATTATAAATATGTCAGTCCTCAAAATGCTCTTTGAACCAGCATTACCATCTTAGTGATCTCCTTTTTAAGAAGTTAAATAAAATATTTGACCTGTCCATTTTATATGTATATCAGAGCCAGGTTTTTAACTTTTGAAAAGCACTTTGTAACCATGATGTTTGACTTCAAAGTCCTTGGTCTTTCCCTCCACTAGATGACCTTTTGAGATGGGAATGCTGATACATATTGGAAAAGAAAAAGAACTCTGACCTCTGAGGTTAATTTTCTCCAGAACTGAGTAATATCTTTTGCTGCTTATCTCTGTTCACGTCAAGGACAGGTCCCCATGTTGGGTCATATGTTTGAGAACAGCTTTCTTCTTATAGAAATTTCTGAGAAAACGAATAGCTCAGTTACACTGACCATGAGATCTGCCTAAGAAATTGTTCCTGAGATTTCTGAAATCATGAAACAAAGCCTAGGTGTTTTAAGCAAAGACTTGAATTCCTCTTTGAGGGTTCTTTTGCTCTGGGAAGACTTTGGGGTACATAAACGTAAACACGAGATTCTATTCCAGAATGGACTATGAAGTGCTATTATGTGTAATGCAAAAAATGATCTTCATTGTGGGTAGGGTCACACGCTGAGCATTTATGCTGTTTTGCATCATTGTAACTATTGTTGCCTCACAAGATGCTGGAGTTCTTTCTTCTATTGCTAAACCACAGAAATGCTGGGTAAGATATGAAAAAAATATATATTTAAACCATAGTTGGGCTCAAAAGCAAATTTTAGGTGTCAGAAAAAGAAGGAATGTTAGAATCAAAGCACTGAGGAGGAATTGAAACCATGCAACCTTTGGAGTCTTAGCCCTAGAGACATAACTCGGGGGCTGTGCAATTGATTGACACAAGAACAGGAGTGGGATCCAGGGTAAAGGAACAAGTGAAAACAGGAAACCATACCTAAGCTCTCTAAATAAAAGTGGCACTAGGAAAAGTTACCCTGTCCTTAGGCAGGAAGCAGAAGTGGAATGTATACAAGCATGGTGCCCACTGTAGATCATTGGAGGACAGAAAGCTACTGTAAGAAGCTGGAACCCCAAGCATGATCTCTGCCTTGAATAGGGTACAAGCTTGCACTACCTTAGAGTTTGAGTTTCCTCTGCTTGGAAACTTACATGAAACTGATTATAAATATATGAATTTTGCAAGGCCAGAGAAGAGGCAAATGTTAAACCATCCAACTGAGACACCTTTTCAGCCTAGTGCACACAGAGGACACTCATGCAAGAGAATACCCACTGAAAATAAGCTCACAACACAAAATTATAAAACACTTAAGGACACTCTCTTCTCTGAATGCCTGCCCTGAGTGATGCTATTAACCAGAGAATCCATTGCAAGGGACCACAGAGAAATCTAATAGATGTAAGGAAACCATCCTCTCCTTTTCTCTTTTTCTTAATAAATCTATTAAAAGGGAACATTTGGTGCTGGCTGATGTGGCTCAGTAGGTTAGGTGTCATTCTGTGCACCAGGAGGTTGCCAGTTTGATTCCCAGTCAGTAAACATGCCCGGGTTGCTGGCTCCATCCTTGATTGATGGTTCTCTCTCATTGATGTTTCTCTCTCCCTTCCTCTCTATCTCTAAAAAATCAATAAAAAACATTTTTTTATAAAAAGGAACATTTACCTCTTTAAGCAATGGAAAGAGTTGTGCCTTAGTGTGGGCACAACCAGAAGTCAACTCTGAGACAGGATTGAAGTATAAGTACTTGAGCTGTACAGAAATCACCTTGGAGTGGGGAGTAATGTAGAGAAGGCAAGGTAGATAAAGTGCATTATTTGTTGTTTGTTAATATAGTTTATTGATTTCAGTGAGGGAAGGAGAGGGATAGAGAGATAGAAACATCAATGATGAGAGAGAATCATTGATTGCCTCCTGCATGCCCCTCACTGGGGATCAAGCCCCTAACCCAGGCATGTGCCCTGACTGAGAATCAAACCATGACCTCCTGGTTCATAGGTCAATGCTCAACCACTGAGCCACTCTGACAGGGTGATAAGGTGCATTATTAAACCAACTGCTGCAGTGGATACTTGAACTGAACCCCATGAGGCAACTCTGTTGAAATGATATAGAATACACACCTCCATATTATCCCAACCAAGGGGCTGGGCCAGAGCTGGCGTATTAATAATGAGATATAATTTATAATGGGGAATAATTACTATAATAAGAGTTTTGACTAAGGGCTGTTCTGAGAAATTTGACTCCCTGGCACTTCTGTACCAAGCACAGTAGTCCCAGGGGGGAAAAAACCTTTAGACATAAAGATACAGCTACTGGTCAGTAAGTAAGAGGGAGCATACTAGAATCATTAAGATGGGATAGCCGAAACCGGTTTGGCTCAGTGGATAGAGCGTCGGCCTGCAGACTGAAAGGTCCCAGGTTCGATTCCGGTCAAGGGCATGTACCTTGGTTGCGGGCACATCCCCAGTGGGGAGTGTGCAGGAGGCAGCTGGTTGATGTTTCTCTCTCACTGATGTTTCTAACTCTCTATCTCTCTCCTTTCCTCTCTGTAAAAACTCAATAAAATATATTTTAAAAAAAAAAAGATGGGATGACTATGGATGGGGCACTAGTGTCAACTACAAGCAACTTTTGACTGTAACTCTATATTTTCATTCTCTTTGACTAGATAGGGGTGGAAAGGGTGCAGGCAGAGTATAGAACTCTTTTCAGGAACACATTTGTACATTTCTTTTTTCCCTCTGACTCTCCCCTCTTCTAGTGCTGGGATACCTTTATACTTGCTTTAGGTGGTTCTGATTGATCTGGTCTTCCAGATCTTTCTGTATCAACCCTGAAGGCTTCTGGGCCTTTGCTTTTGATACCCAAAACACTCAGGCTCTTGCAATCCAAAAACCTCTCCTCTCATAGACAGTTTGTAAAGAGCTTCAAAAGCATATTTTGTAGCGCAAAAGTAAATGATTATCTTTTCTCTCTTTCTGTTCATTTTAATAAGGAAAGAGATGGGGGGTATTAAGGAATTACCAATAATGAAAAACACATTAGTTTACATTTCAAAATACTATTCTGTTACAGGAAATATGGCATTGATTTGTTTTCTATAAAGCACCTAAGTTCTCCTTTGAGTCACCATTTCCATTGGGCAGATGATTTATATCATAATTGTGACAATTCCCCTGTCACTGTTACATCAGAATCCAGGAGCCATATAGAAAAAAAAGGAGAAAGGGCCCTATGTAGTAAAGAACTTGGCCTTGCCAAGAGTAGTCTGCTCTTTGCCCTGGCTTTAGAGGTAACCTTTTTTTTTATTAGTTAAGGTATTACAAATGTGTCCTCAACCCCCCCATTAACCCCCAACCACACCCCCAGGGGTAACCTTTTTTAAAAAATATATATTTTTATTGATTTTAGAGAGAGGAAGGGAGAGAGTTAGTGAGATGGATACATCCATAAGAGAGAAACATTGAGAGAGAAACATCGATCGGCTGCCTCCTGCTCACCCCCTACTGGGGATAGAGCCCGAAACCTGGCATGTGCCTTGACTGGGAATCAAACTGTGACCTCCTGGGTCATAGGTTGATGCCCAATCACTGAGCCATGCTGGCTGGGCTTACTATGGGTTTTATACTCTACTAGAGGCCCGGTGCACAGATTCGTGTACTGGCGTGATTTCAGAGAGGAAAGGAGAGGGAGAGAGATAGAAACATCAATGATGAGAATCATTGATTGGCTGCATCCTGCACGCCACCTACTGGAGATCTAGCCAACAACCCGGGCATGTGCCCTGACTGGGAATCAAACCGTGACCTCCAGGTTCATTTGGATCGAGATTCAACCACTGAGCAACACCAGCTGGGCCAGGTAACTTCTAAACAATTTGAAATTCCCAAGTGATAGGAGTGTCTTTGTTATTCATAGTGAGTTTCTTCAACCACAACAGATAGTTTATGTTAATGAGATGATTCAGGGTGGAGGAAGTCCCATTCAACTACAATCCAATCAATCATACCTATATAATAAAGCCCCAATAAAAACTCTGAACACCAAAGCTTGGGTGAGCTTCCTGAATTTATAATATGCATGGAATACTGTTGGCAACACTCTGTGTGTATCATCAATGTCAGGAAGGTAACCTATCCTCAGAACAATAGAAGCTTTGAGGTTGGAACCCTTTGGAGGCCTCCCAGACTATGCCCTATGAATCTTTGGCGTATTTTAATGTATTTCTTTCCTGTAATAAATGTAACTGTGTGTATAGTAAGTTTCAGTGAGTTCTGTGAGTCTTTCTAGGGCATTATCCAACCTGAAGGTGGTTTTGAGAAACCTCTGCTTGTGCACAGCTGGTGGGAATATAGTTGGTACAGCCACTTTGGAAAACAGTATGGAGGTTCCTCAAAAAATTAAAAATAGAGCCCAGCCACAGTGGCTCAGTAGTTGAGCACTGACCTATGAACCAGGAAGTCACAGTTCAATTTCCAAACAGGGCACATGCCTGGATTTCGGGCTCAATCCCCAGTGTGGGGCGTGCATGAGGCGGCTAATCAATTACTCTCTCATCATTGATGTTTCTATTTCTCTCTCTCTCCCCATTCCTCTCTGAAATCAATAAAAATATACTTTAAAAAAATTGTAAGCAATATATTTTTAAATTAAAAATAGCACTACTACATGATCCAGCAATTCCACTTTTGCGTATATATCTGAAGGAAATGAAATCATTATTTGGAAGAGATATCTGCACCCCCATGTTCATGACAACATTATTTAAAATAGCCAAGGCATGGAAACACTCTAAATATCCATCAATGGATGAATGGGTAAAGAAAATGTTATACATATGCCACCCTTATCTGCAGGGGATA
The DNA here is from genome assembly GCF_000327345.1 of Myotis davidii. NCBI lineage: Eukaryota > Metazoa > Chordata > Mammalia > Chiroptera > Vespertilionidae > Myotis > Myotis davidii. The sequence continues at coordinate 482,500 of NW_006297510.1, forward strand.
CATTCGAAGATTCCCAGTGGCTGCCTGAAATCGCAGATAGATAGTACTGAATGCTATATATACAAGGTTTTTTTCCTATACATACCTATGATATATTCATTTATAAATTAACAAAATAGAACAATTATAACAATATGGTATAATAAAAGTTAAATAAATGTGATCTCTCTCTCTCTTAATATATCTGATAACCAATCTGATAACCTAGACAGTTACTAAGTGACTAACAGGCAGGTAGTATATACAGCATGGATACGTTAGACAAAGGGATGATTCACACTCTGGGCAGGATAAAGCAGGACAGCACAAGATTTCATCTCACCTATTCAGAGTGGCACACAATATAAAATGTATGAGTTGTTTATTTCTGGAATTTTCCACTTAATATTTTCAGAGCATAGTTTCAGGCTGTGGGTAACTGAAACTGTGGAAAGTAAAATCACAGATAAGAGGGACTACAGTATTATTAATAAAATATTATGCAGTCATAAAAAAGAAGGAAATCGTGCCACTTATGACAGCATGGATGGACTGTGAAGGCATTATGCTAACAGAAATAAGTCAGACAGAAAAAGACTAATACTGTATGATTTCACTTATAGGTAGAGTCTTTAAAAAAAATTCATAGAAAACGAGATCAGATTTGTGATTACCAGAAGTGGGGGGTAGGGGAAAAGAGGACTGGATGAAGATGGTCAAAAGGTACACACTTCCAGTTATAAGATAAATAACTACTGAGGATGTAATGTATGACATGATGACTATAGTTGATGCTACTATAAGTACATTAAAAGAGTAAATCCTAATTTGATCATTATACTGATACACCAAGGTTGCAGGTCATGGCACATACAGAAATCAACCAATGAATGCACGAATGAGTAGAGTAACAAATTAATGTTTTTTGCTCTCTCTAAAAAAATTTGTAAGTTAAAGAGTAAATCCTAAAAGTTCTCATCACAAGGAAAAATAATTTCTTTTGTAACTATATGAGGTGATGATATTAACTAAATTTACTATGGTAATCATTCACAATATATGTATGCCAAGCCATTTATACTGTACACCTTAAACTTATACAGTACTGTATGTCAATTATATCTCAATAAAACTGAAAAAGTAAAAGAAACCCCTGCATTAGTAATTGGTATCAGAATTCTTGGGCAGACTTGGCAGTCTGGAGGACTCTACCCTTAACCTAGATGTTTGGCTAATTCCATGCAGGTTCCTAATCTCCATTGCATCCTGCCTAATTGTTCTGTTGTTAAAGACTGCGTTTTCCATGAAGTATGGCAATCCTCTGCTTTTGTACCTGCATAGGTGGGCCACAGAATTTGTACAGATGAGAACCACCATAGCTAGGTCTATGTCCATTTTGTACCAATCCCTTTGAATGTTGTTGCCTTCTGTCAAATCACTGCCCCCTATATATCCTTACCATGAAAAGTATTGACAGTAACACTGTTCATTAGGGCCCCAAACTGGAAAAAAACCAAATGTCAATCAAAAGTAGAATGGGCCCTAACCGGTTTGGCTCAGTGGATAGAGCATCGGCCTTCGGACTCAAGGGTCCCAAGTTCAATTCCGGTCAAGGGCATATACCTCGGTTGCAGGCTAATACCCAGTGGGGAGTGTGCAGGAGGCAGCTGATCGATGTTTCTCTCTCATCGATGTTTCTGACTCTCTCTATCCCTCTCCCTTCTCTGTAAAAAAATCAATAAAATATATTTTTTAAAAAATAGAATGGATAAGTATATTGTGGTATGGCATATTATACAGCAATAAGAATGAACAAACTAAATGACACACAACAACATGAATGAATCTCACAAACTTAATGTTGAATGAAAGAACCTACAAACAAGAGTATAAACTATGGTTCCATTAATATAGATTTTAAAAACAGGTAAAACTAATTAAAAGTCTTTTAAATAAGAATAATAGTGAAGAGTAACAATATGACACCTTAAAATATGACTCTTTGGCATAAGAATTATTTTGAGGTGGCATATTTTTTGAGAAAAAGCAGGCAAAAGAGAAGCTCTAAAAAACAGAGAATTCACCCTTTTATGAGGGAAATTTACATTTAGGGTGTCTCCCCTCTCTACCAGGAAGAGAAGGGTGACTCTATCTACAAGAAACTCTTATCTACGGAGGAGGTATAGACTTAAATCTGCATAACAATCTGTGTTTATCCTGATAATCTCCAATAATTGACCTCCCCACTCTAACATTTTTTCTTTTGTCTTTAGTTGAAATGGTGTTTAAGGTGGTATTGGGCCATTTCAGAGAGTTTTATTCATATCTCCTGGGCTATCTCCCATATATACAGGAGGTACACATGTTATTAAACTTTTTTTTTCTCCTGCTAATTTGTCTTTTATTGCAGGGGGTTTCAGCCAAAATTCAGAAGGGTAGAGGGAAAATTAAAATTATTTTTCCTCTCTTAGAAGGTTATTCAAGTGGGTCATTACTAAAAGGATAGAAGGAGGCTTCTGGAATTCTGGAAATAATCTCTTTCTTTATCTAGGTACTAGTGATACTGGGAATGGCAAGCAGAGGTTCACCCTCCCCCATCATGTCTCACAAAGTTGAAGTCCAAGAATGAAATTGAGGACCAGAAGATTTAAACAAAAGCGTGAAAAATTTATTGCAAGCAGATTCAGACTCCCTGCACAGGGAGAGGGCCCAATAATGGTTTTCCATTAAAGCTAATCAGTCTAGGGGTATATATTTGCTACTAGTCTACTCTATATCTACCCCTGTTGCCACCTGATTGATTCCCTCAATTGTTCTTGCCCAGCAATGGACCTGAACTTTCCCTATGCATCAGTTCGCCTTATTGTTGCAGCCCTTCCCTAGTTTTACCTACCTCCGGCTCTGAGACTAAAAACATTCTTTTATTCCTGCATGGTTGTTTCTTTGGTTAGGCTTGCTTAAATTGCTGTGTCTGCCCCTGCCTACATTCCAACTGCCTTTGTTTTCCACTAGACCTCTGCCCGGTCTGCCTGCATGTCAAGGTAACCCCTAGTTACATTTGTATATTCACTTGGAGAAATTTTGTAGAGTTATACACTTATGATTTATGTATTATATTTCAATTAAAAAGTTTACATTAATATGGTGTCCTGCTCTGTTTTTGCCCTTATGGACACTTCTCTTCTGTGAACTGAGGATTTAGAAAAAATTACAGAATGGAAGATGTTTGTATACGACTTCTGCCTAGGGTGACCAACTTGTCCTGGTTTGCTCAGGACTTTACCTGGTTTTTATATTGAAAGGTCCACGTGCCAGGAACTCCCACTCCCCCTCCTCAAGTCCTGGACAAACTGGGACAATTGGTCACCCTATTTCTTTGTTATTTTATTTTTTCTTGATGTTAAAGAGAGAGAGAAACATCAATTTGTTGTTCTGTTACTGTAGTTAGCTACATATTAAGGAAGGGTTATCATGGTAATTAGCTAGCTAATATTAATAATAGGAAAGGAGCAAAGGGGAGGCCAGGCATTATGAACATGGTCATCTGGGCAGCTTCACCAGGAAGCTGCAGCTTCACACACCCTTCTCTTCACACTCCACCAGTTCATTCCCTGCAGATCACTGGGGGAAGGGGTCCAACAAAGGGGAAGATGGGTGCATGCCCTGTAAAGTCAGGGCAAGTAGGGAAGGTGTATGTCAGTCAAACCTGGGAACAGAGATCATTGGCCAGAGGAGATGGGGCTACTGCAAGCCTGCAAAATCCTGAAGGGATCATTGGTTAAGCTCCTACTTACAATCACAAGACAAAGTGTTCTCTCTCTTCTGCTTCTGTTTCTCTCTTGCTCTGTAACCTGAACTCCCTTGTGCGCTAGCCCGCCATGTGGCCTTAACGGCCACATATCCTAAGGACATGTGGACCTCACATGCAATGGTCTGCAGCTGGGAACACAAGCTAAGCTGGCTAGATGCTGGACTGGGCTGTGCTTTAATATGGAGCGGAAACTCTGGGCAATGGCTTTGATCTTAGCTCTGCTGAAGACAAGATTGGACTTTTGCCATGGCCAGATGGAGGGAGGTGGGACCTTGGAAGGGAACCCCCTTAATCTTACATCATCAATAAAGCTTTCCATAATACCTCATCCTCCCATTGGGGCCTCAGTTAATTATTTTCCCAATGGCACCCCAAGAACTCCACTTCCACCAGTAACCAGTAGGGGCACAGAAGGCACCTCACCACTGATAACAGAAGCAAAGGGAATCGGACATTGAGCCTAATGGGCTGGGGATCATGAGCCTGTTTGCTTACCATACCAAGGATTAACACCCCTCCCTTCCTCCTTCCAGTACTGGATTGCAGAGGGGAACAGAGGGAGGTAAGCATATGCACAATATAAGTCAAAATGGGGCAGGGGCAGGTGCTTGATCATAGAGGCCTGTCAGTCTAATTTGGGAAAGGGATCATTGGTAAGGGGGTAGACAATCAAAAACCTGCAAAGGCTTGGGAAGTTCTCTGGTGACTTTGAAAAAGCTCCTGGTTCCTCCCAAGCCCAGAGTACATAGTCCTAGGGAACAAAGAACTAACCTTCTCTCTCTCTCTATCTCTCTCTCTCTCTCTCTCTCTCTCTCTGATCCCTTCTACCTCTCCTTACCTCCCCCACCTGGTAACACTCTCACCTTTTCATTTGTGCTTCCTTTCTCTTGCCTGTGAACACACAACCATGCAGGTCTAACAGCCACGCAGGGCCTGCAGCAGACAGTACAAGCTCAAAAGAACTAAGCTTTAATATAAAACAGAAATTCTGGACACTGGCCTTTGATTTGGCCTTGATGAAGACAAGGTTGGACTTTTTCCATGGCAAGACAGAGATAGATAATTGGGAACCAAGGAGGGGAACTCCTTTGATTTTGCATCACAAATAAATCTCACCACACCACAGTCTCCATGTGTGGGTCCTTGGAATGTTTTCCTCTCGATCCCGTGGAAGAATTCCATTTCCACCAAATATATTTCCACTTATTTATGCATTCATTGGTTGATTCTTGTATGTGCCCTGACCAGGGATGGAAACCTCAACCTTGGCATATCAGGAGGATGCTCTAACTGGCTTAGCTACCTGGCCAGAGCTGGTCACCTTATTTCTACTTACAAACACTATAATATAAATTTGGGAAAGAGAATGAAAAGTATTGACTAACCTTCTAGAATAGGGGGAGGAAGAACAAGCATTAATAGTCTTTTTAAAAGAAAAGATTTATTAAGCCATTGTTAGCAAAAAAAAAAAAAAAAAAAAAAGATGGGCCTTGGGGTCTGGGGTCTAAACCCCTGCAGCGTGGCTAGATAGAAAAGACAACATGTCCATCCTTCTGAAGTTTTACAAGCCCTTTTTCATGTATCAAGTAGGGGGAGAAATAAGTAAGTCCTTTTGAAAGGATATATACAAAGACGTGGGAGAAGGTGAATCAGGGCTAGTTCTGGGATAGGCCATCAGAGTCCCTAAAGCTCATGTGTAAACAAAAAGTGGATGCTCCTGCCTAGCCAGTGTGGCTCAGTGGTTGAGTATTGAGCATCAACCTATGAACAGGAGGTCACAGTTGGATTCCGGTCAGGGCACATGCCTGAGTTGCGGCTCAATCCCCAATAGGGAGTGTGCAGGAAGCAGCCGATCAATGATTCTCTCTCATCACTGATGTTTCTAATTCTCTCTCCCTCTCCCTTCCTCTCTGAAATCAATAAAAACATTTAAAAAAATTTTTTTAAGGGAAAGAAATTCTCTCTTTTTAGATAATCGCAGAAATAGCCACCTGGAAGTTAATTTAATAACTCCAACCTACACTAAGGAATATAAGCAGTCTTTTGTTGGTTTTGCACTGTAGTTAACTGACTGACCCCTTTCTGTCTCTTCCTTCCACTCTCTGGCCTGCTGTAACTTAATTTAGGACATCTTAGAATTTTCTCCTTGTCACCCTCAACAAATCATCCTGTTGCAATACTTAATAGTTTACTCATCATCACAATCAAAGAAAGATCTCTCTGTTTGGGAAATCAAAGACACTGTATCACTTTAAAAGTCAGAATCTACATTAACCTAAAAGCTCAAGTAACATTCATGAACACACAGAACCCTCTGAACCTAGATCCAGAGGGAGATATTCAGTTGGAAAGTTTACTTTTAAAAAGGTCAAGTTATTCTCCCTGCAGTTACTGTAGACAAGTGATTTTAGAGATAGAGGCCCCTAGAGGTCTAAAGGAAATGCTATTATAATGCAAATAAACCTTCCTGCAACCCAGCTGTGACATTTGATACCAGAGAGAATATGACTGAAAATACACAGCACCACTCTGGCTTTTCTCAAGAGGAAATTGTCAGATACAACTATAACTTGCAAGGACAAAAATCAAAACATGTGAATTTCCATTTATAGTTCAAAAGATGAGGACGTTGGGGGCAGGTGGCAGGGGTGGGCTGCAGAATAGCTACCAAACAGAAATAGAGTTCCGTTTGGGCCAAATAGTTCCAAAATGGGAAGCCAGAAAAAAGAGGACCCAGTTTAAATGAACTTCTCAGTCAGTAAGTGCCTTTAAACAACACGTTATTCCTTTAACGTCTTCTATTGCACAGTGATTAAATGGGCGCCCACACAGCCCTGATTAAAAACATTTTCTAGGGCCCACTTCTCCAATTCCAGTTCTATAGCACTTAATGTTCCCTCCAAAATTGCTTTGGGGAGAGCAATCTCATGTCAGGGAAATGAATTCAAAAGTGCTTCTTACTAGGGCTGAGGGAAATTCATACCCTCAATCCAAAACTCGGAAAGTATCAGGCTTTAGATTGCCTTGGGAAGTTCATGAAATAAATTCAAGAATCCTGATATTGAGTGTGGTAACCTTTAGATAGTCTACATACACGTTAAGTCTTTAAAACTATCATTTTAAAAATAAGTGATTACCAATATTCTTCAGCAGAACATACTTGATTACCTGAGTAAACTATTCAAATAGCATGTTTTGTAAGCATTAGCTTTTCTAAATATCTGCTTTTCAGAGGCCTTCATGACTTTGGGGCACACTATGTATTTAACCTCTGCAAGTGCACAGCTTAGTATTCAGCCACAGACTTAAAGGGGCCCCTAATTCAGGTTTCTGTGTATTTTCTGTCTAGTCCCCTCCTCTCTAGTACTTTGT